>NW_026459679.1:0-17297 GCF_021730395.1 Mercenaria mercenaria
ATTCATATGTGCATTTGAACGTGCTCGTACAGTGATGAAGTCAAAGCGACTACGTACAAACAAACAGGTCGTGTCCTCAACGAAAAGTAAATATGGTGTCATTATATTCAGATATGATTTTTTTTAAGTTTCAGAGCCACTCCCACTAAAGTTGGCGTCTTAAAAATACAGGCAACCCTTGCGTTTCACAAGATAATTTCACGTATAACATTTTCTCTAACTGAGTTTATTTATTTTAAAGAAAAAGTAGCACATGCCGATTCAAAGAAAATATAGCCCGCCCGCTTAGGTCAATAATGAAAGTGCAGATCTATTGATCATGGGCGTTGAGCCTGATCCTACGGAATCCTGTTCGTGCCACTTAAATTGTCGCTTCGCCAACACGCGACAACGCGATAATTATCGCGTTGTCGCCTTGTCCGAAAACATACTTACATGCGAGATTTAAAAATTCCTCGCGGGGTAAAAAGGGCGACAATTCGTCTTAATTGTCGCTTGTCCTTTTTAAACCTCGCATCGTGAAATTGAAATCCAATGACATAGTTGCGAAATTAGAAAACCTCGCATTGTCGCATTGTCGCACTGTCGCTTGGGTTTAATATTTCTGGACAAATTGATCGATATAATTCTTTTTGGGGTATTATTTATCAATACACCGAAACAAATTTCTAATGACAGTCTCTGCTGGCTGAACACTACTAAACCCGACGGGTACTTTATTTCACAAAAAATAAAGTTTTCGACATTTTCTAGCATATCAGATTTTCAGAGACTTATCGCTATTATAATATTGAACGTTTGTGACAAAAAAGACAACTTCTGTTCGTCCGTATGTACGTAATTTGGGGTAAAAGCGTATTTCTGTACTTTCCATACGGGAAAATTTCGTGTTTTTCTTTAACTTCAAATAATTGTAGAATGTTCCAAGCACAACTATTTTAAATGAATATTTTTTAAAAAAATAAATCTAAACATGGTCTAAACAGATACGTAATTTATAGTTTTTTACCGCCAAAGGTTTCTCGGGGACCGTCTAAAAGTGTACCATTTTTGGTGAAAATGCATATTTCTTCATATACTAAATAGAGGGGTGGGCCTTGTCAGAGAAGCAAATTCTTCATAATTTGATGTCTGATTTTAATAAATGCAAAGAGCAAGCCAGTACTCGAGGAAACAGTCAAGTCAGGTTCGAACCCGGTCGGCTAGGGTCAAAGTCATAGGTCAAAGTTCGGTAATATTCTCAAATATGAAGTTTTCGCAGCATCAAGGCAGTCCTGAAAAAAAAATACAATCTTCACTAAGTCCAACAACACCATTGGAACAATTCTCTCGGCTCCCCCGCCGGGCCAGCTTAGTCTTGGTCTGCACCCTACTGCATATAAAAAGTTTGGTAATTTTCTGATACCTGTCCTGAGCTCTGATGGAAATCATATTGACTTGTAAGTAGCTTAGACATCTACCAAACATATCTATATATGGTATAGGTAGGTACCCAGATGTAGAGACTCGAACTCACCCAAAACCCAACGGCTACCCGAGACCGTACATGGCATCAATCAATAGCCAGGACTTTATCGAAACCTTTCCGACGTGGTCAAAATAAGCAGATTTTCAAATTCGAACACTGCCTGGTGACTTCTACAACCTCCCTTGACTCTTCGTGCTACACTAGGTACCTGAACGTGGTCTCAGTCTTTAGCTAGGACCTATATTTACACGAGCATGTAAAAATTTATTTTATAATGTCATGGTCACAGGGTTAAACGGGTCTAAGCCGTACAGACTGATCAAATTTGACGTATTTCCTAAGTTTCAACACAAACCCGGTGACCTTATAGGCCCTTTGCCATGACCTTTATGTGTATGTCAAATACTCAAACTTGATATTATTCGATAAAAAGGACCTATACTATCTATGATATAACATGTAGTAAAAACCGGTCACGGGGCACCCAACCGGGTTGAAAACCGTCCAAATTGATAAAATAATGCTGTTTTGACTCCAACTTCCTCCAAAATTTTATTATATGTCCTGACCTCAGATGGTATCCAGTATACCCAAATTGGGATTTTGAACAGTAGCTATATCCATACGAGCAGATCATATTAGAAAGGGTATATGTGATGACACAGAGCTCAAACCCAGGGTCTAAACTTGTTCAGTTAGGTCAAAAACTGATGTTTCATTGTTTTTGCTGTAGTTGATTTCCATATTTCATCTCCTGTGACCTCAGGGTTATCCTTGCCCTTCAACCTCCCTTAAAATGTGATATGTTATTTGGTACAATATTAATTTACATTTATGTGTAAGGGGGCTGTTGCCTTCTCATCAGATGAAATATCAATCAAATAGGCCCGTTTTATGAATATTTCCTTTACCGGACATCATTTTTTCATTTCCTGTCACCCATGTGCGTCGTGAAGTTAGCAGCCTAGCAGTCTAGCGGCAAAGCCTATACATTTATCTTGTCCACTTATTAATACGGGCGCATCAGAGATGTATAAAAAAAATTCTGGATTTAGATCAGGCTGAAAGACGTTATCTATGTTTAAAATAATAATATTTAGAACATGTATGGGTTTAGCTTTGTGAAACCAATTGATAATGGGCCGACCATTAGAACTTCTTGGGTTTTTTTTTTTTTTTTTTTTTTTTCTTTACATTTGATATTTTTCACTGTCAATATACTAATATATCTCACACTATTATTTCGTAAATCAAGGGAAAATCATGTAATTAAAAGAGTTTAGTTTATGAATTTCTTTATTTCACTTTACTTTCTTGTCCTTTGTTTATTCAATGAAGTTTTTTACCTTATTTTTAGGCATTGTTGTATTTCTGCGGGAGAGGGTTTGGGCGGTGGGGTGGGGGGGGTTGTGTGGGGGGGGATGGGGTGGGGGTGGCGGTAAGGGCTGAATATTGTGAATTCTAGATGATTTCAACACTGATAATATGGTTGTCGGTTTACTCTGTTTTCTTTTTTTGAAAAGCTTATTATAGTCGCCATGGATATCCCTCCAAAGACTGTTCAAAATTTGCTGGGGGGATATTTCAAGACACTCCATTCCAGAATTATATTAGGCAAATTGCGTGTATTAAATTTATATATATGCCCAAAATAATCTATCTTGGCTCACAATCGGGATTCTAGACAAATCGAATTTGAGGAATCCCTCTAATAAAAAATATGACATGTAAAGTGTGGCCCGTTAATTTTCGCACCACGTTAATCGTTAAATTTTTAAAAAAATGGCATACTGTTATGGAACTACATGTTTGCTTTTCATGGGCTACACTATACATACGTTATTGATTGAATATTTACAGGGTTGAGTCTCGACGCGGTATCGGGGACAGAACTTGAATTATTTAAGGTCCCTTATAGGGAAAGTTCTGTTCAGGTATAGGACATTCGCGTGTTTCAACCCCTCGTATGTAGATGAAGATGGATTGACAAAAACGAAACCCTTAGTATAAATTGAAAATACTTTGCATGTCTTTTTATATGGTGGTATGTTTAGGACCATTTTTTAGATTAAGTTATCTCGAGCACTCGACATAATGTGTCGTGCGCACGAATAATATTTCGTGCGCTCGAGAAAAGATGTCGTGTCTCGAGATAAACTGTCGTGGATCGAAATAAGATGTGCACTCGAGATCCCGATTTTGAGCGCCAGAGATAAGATGCCATATCGAGCGTTCGAGATATATTTTTCTAAACAAATAGGTCATATGGTCTCTAGATCGATCACCTATTTTCACTGCTCGACAGATATTACTAAACCCCCATTTCAGCAAGTCACGGCCACCAGCGGCCATCAATTTTTACAAATCATAGTGTCAACAGTTTCCTGAAATATCGTTTTCGTTAATTGTTTTGACAAGGCATTTAGAGAAAATAAGTCATAGGATCATGTTTTTACCATATCAATGTCCCATAAACAGTCAATATACAATTTGACGGTCGAATACGTTCTCCCTCACTGTAGAGAAACTACCCCTTCCAGCCGTTTAAATGCGCCTTGCTAACTTCCGCGAATGTTCTAAAATTCACACAGTGAGAAATACATTCACGTTACCGTAAGTTGGCTTCTAAGCAGGTCATTCGGGCTAACTCTTTCAGCTCGCTGATAAACCTGGCTCCGCTTTGATGCTAAGTGTTAAATTATGATGAAACAATGATCAAGTTACCTCGGGAACGCTATCAAATGTTTATTGCGTTACATACGTCACAGAACGAAATGGCAGAAATAACCCACCATATATTAATATACTAGTATGTTATTTGTTTATATGTTTGTTATTAAATACGTACTCCGCAAAGCGGGCAATTACGTTAGATTAAAGGAGGAAGAAGAAGTAAATTTAAAGAAAATTTTTGGGGATGTGTGTCGAGGGTGTAGGAGGGGGGGCGGAGTGTGTTTATGTCTCGGTTGGTGGGTTGGGGTGTTTGTACGGCAAGGTGATGGAAGACTAAGGCACAAGAAATGAAGTAATTGGTCAGGATGGAGGTTAATTTGTATCTTGGGGGTTTACGTGAAATTGTTGCACTGCTTAAAATCTTCGACTAATCAAAACCCACCTATAGTCCGGTAGAATTGAACTGAACCTTGTAATAGGGTATAAAACAAGGTTTTTTGCAGTTTTCCGGGTTTTTTTGACTTCATAATGAGAATCCACCGGATGACATTTTTGGGGGGGAAAGCTTTTTATTTAAGAAAATTCGAATGGCCGCCATCTCAAATGTAAATACCATTTACCTTGCAAAAAATATGAAAATCTTTGTATGGGGTTTATTCAAAGTTTTTGTTGCTTTATGCTGTTCATTAGATTGGGCATTCACAGTATCACAGTATCGCATAAATTTCGCTCGGAGATCCTTGGGCTTTTTCCTATTTAATAGAAACATCAGAACCTTTAACACTACTGACAGCGTATATTTCATATTGTATTTCAGTGATTGCTTAGTAACTGAAAAGGTCTGTTGTATTGCAAAAATCATTTTCTTGTATAAACAACACTTGAAATAAAATTAGTTAGAGAAAAGAAACACAATTAATATGTAACAAACGATAGGTACAGCAGAATCACCCCCAACAACAACACTTCTAAACTTAAAAATGAAAAAATATGAAACAGACAAGCGAAATATGAATATGTTAGTTAACAAGAAATTTGTTTAACCATGTAAACTCATGTTTTGACCTGTTGTTACATCCGTAACAGACACATATATATACGTTACCAAATTCAAATTACATGAACTTGCATTAACACAAATTGAATAATTACCGATTTGCCGGCTTTGTGATGTTTTCGATATCATAACACACATATAAGGCAAGCAATGATATCCATATCATTAGGAGAAATGTCAAGAAAAATAAGGAGACAATTAAAAATTCATGTTGTCCGTCCCTACTAGTAAAATTTAAATGGTTACACGGCATGTCTGCAACATGAATTATGTTTCCAATGATAAATGCTGTATTAAATCATCCCTCTTACTGTATTTTAACAAATAAAATTTTAACCTAGTCCATGTATCCAACGAAATTTGGGAATTCAAATTTAAGCACTTAGTACTTCTCAAATTCTTCTATGAAAAACAATCTAAACCCCGGGAAAGCCTCCTCAGACATGACAGTTCAGCTCGAGTCTGTCTGCAAACCGACGGGCCACTGTACCTTTAATTAAGCTCTTTATGTCCTTTTTCACTGTTCCAGTGTAAACATTTAACACATAATAACGGGAGACTCACTGCACCAAAAGAGATAACTTATATAATAGCTGCCATAATACTTTTGGCTTCATAATGTTATCAGTTAGGGTTACTTTCGAAAAACCACATGTGAATGATTTTGAAAGATTTTTGTAATAAATATATGTTTTAAAAATATATCAAATGAAAACTAACACTGAATTATGAATAGCAGGTTTGACTTTTCCTATAATTTACATAATTTTCAGTTTGTGACTTTAATGTAACAGCAAACGACCGCTGTACCATTTTACATTACCTCCTTATATCCAAATGCAGTTTGTGCATATTGATCATAGTTTAATCAATGAATATGGACAATGACAACAGAACTAAAAGCATATTATAATGTTAGATAATGTTATTTTCAGTTTTACACAGTCAAGTCCTTTTAACTTTAACTCTCAGTTAGTTACAACTGGATCATGTTATTGGAAAGGCTGAAGATGATGGAGAAAAAAAACTAACACAGAAGTAAACAATGCGTGACCTTAATTGAAAGTTACCATTTGTTTTCGGTTAGAACACATATTATAACAAAATCTTCTTTGCTATGTTTGAAATTGGTAAATATCTTTAAAACTCTCAAAACTGCATACTTTGTTTAAATTTAATTTAAACGCAATTTAGAACAACGTGTTTCTCTAACATATTGCAATTTCAGTAATACAACAAAGTTAATTTTTCATAATAAAAATTATAGTCAATAAGTTAAGAAATTTCACTTGAAGATGAGAGATTAGATCGTGGAAGGATAAAACCTCAAATGTATGTTGAAATTCAGAAAATGGTTTTAAGACATTTTCAATTTTTATAGTTACTTGGGGCCAAAAACATTAAATTTGTAAGTGGAAGAAAAAATAAGCTTTGTATCATATTATTGACCTTAATTGCTAAAATTCAACAAAAATGGATTCCACTTTTTAAGTATAAGGAGTTATATCTAAAGGGATACCGGGGTAAGCTATTATTTCAAGTTCATCTTTGAGGTTATCATCTTGAGTAAAAACAATCACTGTAATACACTTTTGTATCGTTTGAATATGATCATTTGATGTAAAAACTTACTGAGAGGGCACAGAAAAAACTGAATTGTGTGCACATTGTGTATGATGGTAATTTAAGTAACCTTTGACCTACACATATCTCTCATAATTTTAACTAAATTTTAATCAAAGAATGACAATTCAATTCCATATATTCCCCGCTCTAAAGGAGCAACATGCAGACATTACTGTTAATGCAAAAGTTGGTCAGAAAAACCTTTAGAAAGAAATAATTATTTCAACTCGAACATCGTACATTTTAACTGTTATAGAAATTATATCCTGGAAGTACTTTCCAAAAGTCTCCTTTGTCATTTAATATCATTCATGCTTATTTCAATGATAATTAGTCTTCTAAAGTTTGGTTTAATGAACAATATATTCATGTTTCGACTTAATAGTGTGGCATGATACAAGAAGTCCACCTTGTAAGAGTAGATGTTAAGGGTATGTTCATAGTGATTCTTGGTAAAAAAATATTACGTTACCGTTACGTATGTAACATTTTCTAATGGCCATGCAAACTTGATTATAAGTAAAAAACTTTATGAAAAAAGGAATGTCTCATATAAATGTATGTAAGAGAAAGCCAACCTATTAAAATATACACGCATCTGGGCATGTAAAATACATTTGATGAAGTTTTGATGCGCTTTTCAAACAAAGTAAAGATCTTTGTACCTTTTCAATAGTTTTAAACAAACTTTTGTTAAAATGCATAACTTCAAGTGTTATCACGTTTAATTACGAAAAGTTCTGAAAACTGGCCTCTTGCTTAAATTATTAAAAAAGGGAAAAGAAAAGGTAAAAATCAGTCGTGTTTTTTATGCTACATGCTATTTTTTGCGAAAAGCATTGACATTTTCAATTTATTTTACACATAAAACGCAAAACTTGCGGGAACGTTAGAAAATGACACGAAGTTTCACATTGTTTCATTTTTTAAACATCAATTTATGTTATCTTGAAATGATTAAAGGATTATATTTGTAACTTGTTTTAAGGTTTTGTGCATAAATGGAACACGGTAATGTAGTAAAAAGTAGTTTTTAAACTAAGAAACTTTGTTTTTAAACATATTTTGATCAGATTATGATTGAAACACTCTGTCTCAGATGAAACGTCTTTAGAATTAAGGTATTGCAAGTGAAAACAGTTTGAAACTATCGTGATGTAAATTCTACAGTACCTTTTTATGAAAGGTCATTTATCATGAAATAAAGAGTTCTAAAGAAATATCACCATATTTTCCTTACATTTTTTATATCAGCTGAATCTTTGAAATTTCAGTGTCATGTTAAATGCTTGTTTTAGATCATATTTACACATGTAGACAGAGAACTGCAATAAACCCTGTATATACCCTAAATGCAAGGTTCGGTCTCTTTTCTCTGTTATTCTAAATGGACTACTAAAGTTTTTCTCCGGGCACAAAATACAAAGGACCTACTTTTTTGGGGTGTGTGAGTTTAGAGAGGGTGCAATGTGACAGTTTGTGTTTTGAGTGGCGGCGGTGACTGGTGTGTTTTTTGTTTGTGTGGGGGAGAGGGGACTAAAAATGTTATGTGAGGAAGTGGTGTGGATTGTCACACTGCGCAAATCGTCTTATTATTACCTATCTATATCCGAAGTTAAAAGTCAATACCTTGAATAGTTTTGAAGTTGTGATCTGGAAACAAAATACAAAGGACAGCTTTGCCATTTGAACTAAGTTTGTGACATTGAACTTTGACCTACCAGTCATGTTCATGGGCTCTGTACATCATCTCATCGCCTCCTATTCATATGCCGAGTTTGAAGTAATATTTTGAACGGTTTGAAGTTATGCTCTGGACTCGAAATATAAACAATCTGACCTCTTGGGTGGTAACACGGGCAGCCTCGTTACTGCCGCATCGTAGGTGCCTCCGGGCGGATATTTCATCCGAAATTTGTAAACACATGACAATATTATTATTCTGGTGATTTCACCGGTGCGGAAAACTCCATCTCTCGTGCAGTAAATGACTAATTATGAACACATCTGTACAGAAGATTTGTGTAGTAATAATAATGTTTACGAAAAATCAAATACCTTGATAGTTTTTTCGTTGTTCCTTATAACATATTTTTTCCATTCAAAAATGTCCTTTTACGGAAAAAACATAACGTTTTACTGCAGATGATAAAACTAAATCGGAACTATTACGTTGTTTTCGTGTTTGTAACGTCATGACGTACTTTAGGGTTTTATTGACGTAAAGTTCCAGCGCTTTGTTAATACGCTACTATAAGAAAAAAAGTGCTATAAAAATATCTGTTTGAATATATTTTTACTACTATTTGTTGAGTGTAGCATGCAAGAAAAAGATTCAATCACTGGTGGTACGTGCAGATGGAAATATCCGGCTCTCAGGTAACTGATTAAGCGGTAACTCGGCAAGAGCCTCGTTATCGCCAGAAACACTTACCCTCGAGCCGGATATTCCCATCTGCACCTACTACCAGTGAAAGAATCTTATAATATGAAACAAACAGCAATCGATTTTGATTTTAAAATAATATAATAAAGGAAAAAATGAAGTTAGCATTTTAAATGTTAAAACGTGAAAGTTCATTGTTATCACTACCCACCCGTTTATTCACACTAAATTCTTACCGTTTTTATAGTGCTGTTTTAAGTGCTGTTTTAAAACAGACACTGAGCGGTCACGTTTCGGGAGAAACCCGGATTCTAAATTTTTGCGTAAAAGTTTGGGAACGGCCCCCGATCTATCATATCTTTATACCTCAGTTCAAATTTATATCATCCCGGAAATTTTTTTCAGCTAAAATTGAAAGTGACAGAGATTTAGCATCTATATCCAGCTATAATATCACGTTATTCGAATTTGAAAAAAAAGATACACATACTGATAAAAACGGTGGAAGTTTCTATCTGAGTGTTTCATATTAATACGGTCAAAAGCTAGATGGCGCTTTACCTTACGGTTTCACAAGTTCAGCCGATGAGAAATTTGACGTAACGTTAACTAAAACATTAAACACCTTTAATCCGCTTTGGCATGTCAAACGTTTTAAATTATATATGTATGTTATTATTATGTTGTTTGTTATTGGTTATTCAATGTCTTATCATCATATTCTAAAAGTCATTATTGTTATTCTAATTTTCGTTATTCTTATTGTATCTTTGATATTGTTATTCAATGTCGTGTCTCATATTCGAAATCTTACCATTGTTTTTCTATATGTCGTTATTCTTATTGTATGTTCGATATTCTTATGGTAAACGCCATTATTTTTATTCTATTTCGTTATTCTTATTGTATCTTTGATATTGTTATTCAATGTCGTGTCATTCATATTCTAAATATCCATTGTTATTGTATAAGTCGTTATTCTTATTGTATTTCGATATTTTTGATAAAAATCATCATTGTTGTTCAAAAATCTGACGTTTCTATTTACAAAACGGTCTTCTTTTTTTTATGTTATGTGATTGTATTTGTATAGCGTCGCGTGCTATTTATATCGCGGGAAATCGCACATACAATAAGAATATCAACTTTTTAAAAAAAATAATGAATATACAACAAAAATAACGTCTTTTAAAAATAAAAATTTGTAAAGTTGTTAGTAAATTTTAATGTTATCAAAGTTTGTGCCATTCTATGCACTAAATTTCTTTGCTTCTTTTTTAAGTTTTAGTCCAGTTTTTCCTAAGTTACAGTGTTTTCTTTTAATTTTTATCATCTACCCTTACCTTTTTACCAAATTTATGTATTTGATTAATATCACCATTTTCATAAATAACTAGAGAGTTAGGGTAAAGAAGTGTAATTCGCGACGTTTGGCGGGAAAGCCAAACGTTACGCATCGCAAGTCGCGACATTACGTTCTATAAAGCTGTTGGGAAAAAGCGATGCAGGAGGGCGATACACCGGACATTTTGTTTTTTATTCTCGGGTGGATAATCTTGGTGGTTAAGCACTATAAATTTTCTGTGTATGTGCAAGTCTTTTCTATATGACAATGGGTACATTTAAGAATTTTGAAAGGCATTTAAAAATTCATATATATTTTGAAGACAGCTTATGTGTATAAATTTTATTTATCATTTAGATATTTTATAACATTGCTGTATTACATACCCATAGAATTTATCAAGCGCATTGTCATAATAAACATGAAAAATTAGAAAACATTTTATGTTTGTGTTCTTTTGTATTGTAGGTAGTAATTAAACTGACAATCTAACTGTTACTGTTTCCGAAGTTTGGAACTCCCTACCGGTATTAAATTGCTCAACATTTGTTACTGACAACATCTCAACAAGTAACAAAGCGGGTACTTCCCAGTTGTCCGATGTTCAAAAACGAAAACTTTAGTCTGACTGGTTGAATCTTTTCTATACATCTTCTGAGTTTGTTTAGATGCAGTATTTCAAAGATAAATTATAGCAAAAAAAAGTATTTGGCGGGACTCAACCCCGAATAGTTACAACTTCACATGCAGAATACAATTTTTAAGATATATGCAACAAAAATCTTGAAGCACTTAATGAGATACAAGCGACACAAACTTTTTTGTATTAATTTCGACTACGTCAAGGGCCATAACACGGTCTGACTGTGTGAGATCAAATTAAAACATTTTATTACCTCTCTTTTGTCTACAATGATAAAATCCCATTACCCGGGGAAAGACATATTTGACTATCAAAAACATTTTCAACCTTTCCTTTTCTTTTGTATACAATGATAAAATCCCATTACCCGAGAAAGACATATTTGACTATCAAAAACATTTTCACCTTTTTGACACGTGACCAAGCGAAAGTGACTGTCAGGTCATGTGACCGCGCCCGATATTAACCCGAGGGCCAGAATGTCAAACCCAGGCGAAATTATAAAACTCAAATGGAAGTGCTGATAGCAATCCTGGGAGGTTTGATACTCTTGGTCAATATTTTCTGAGATAGTCCGACACTAATTCGGACTGACGGACAGACGGGCGGGTGGGCTAGGGCAACACTAAATTTCCCCACCAAACACAACATGGATGGAGGGGTTGGGGGCACATAAAAAGAAATCATTTCATATTTTAACATTGAAGAAATCAGTTACCCCCAGTTGCACCTTAAATATACTTAATAAAACATCTTCTTAAAATATGTCCTAACATTTCGTGCGAGAGAATAAATTACGGCTTTTATTTAAACCCCGGAATAGCCTTCAATCTTTTAATAAGTAACTTGAAAATTTCCACATATATTCACGATAAAGACAACTATGAAATGTAATGATTTGTAAATACAAGAATGAAAGTGTGTTTCAGAAAGTATTTGATTTTTTAAAGCGGTATGGGAAATATCTATTTGCAAACAGCATTCGCGTTTAGTAATAAGACGTTTGCGTAACGTCGAAAAAAAACGGGAAATGGGGTCAACGCCAAACGCCGCCCATATCGCCATTTAAGGGCTTTATCATTTTTTTTTTTTTGACTTCGTAGCTCGCAAAAAAGTCGGTAGTCAAGGACGTTATTTTGCTGAAAAATGCCTTTTAAAAATAATTGTGTATTTTTTTTAACTCTATGGACCAAAAAATGCATGCACCCAATTTTACAAAGAACTCACTTCCGTAGAGTTCAGATTTGGAAAAAACAAATGCTAAGATTTTTGGCTACAAACTTTATTAATCGAAAGGGTCAGACTCCCAACTTATCAGTTAACAAACTCGTGTGCAATCAATGCCGCAAGGCTAAAACATTTCTGGTAAAAGTGTATTTCATTGATTTGTCAAATGATTTTTTTATGATTTTTTATGTCAGAAAAATGCAAGAGAAAAGGGATAGGGGAAAATTTATGACATACTGCAAAAAAACGAAGTTGTTGCCCCCTATTTTGTTTGCTCATTTTACAGTAAAATAAATTTGTAAGATATTATTTTGTTTCGACGTCATTTGCGTAAAAAAGTGTGCATTTGACCTTTTTTAATAATAATTGTACATCGTGTGAAGATCAGCTTTTTCTGTTATTTACGTATGTTATCAACGATGCAACTTGTTTTTGAAAGTCCCGCTCATTACACCTTCTTCATCTTAATTGAGTCTTTTTGGCAGTAAACCAGAATTGATTTTCAAAATCTAGTACATGCTTTCAAGTATCCAAATTTTATTTCTTTTATATGTCGAGCAAAACAATATTTTCTCCCGCTTTTTAAATGGCACGGTTTCTGTTTCTGCCTTGCCCAGTTTTGTGCGTGACACAGGGATATTCTTAGAGGCATTTTACGCGTTTTATAGTGTTTGCTGCAACCCCCCCTCTTTTTACGACATTTCCGTATTTTGTTGTTTTGACGTTACGTCTTGTATTATTTAAAAAATGAAAAGATTTTTTCGGTGTTCATGGGGAAATGAACGACAGAATAGGGTCGGCAAATCCATGTTTAATTTGCCGATCTTATTCTGTCGTTCATTTCGTATGAACACCGAAAAAAATAGTTTTATTTCTTATATTTACACTATATTTCATTTCCATTTGTAGACAGATAATATTATAAATTGCACATATTTTGTGGCATTTAACATTAAAATCAGCTTCCCGGCCCTTTGTTCACCAGACGGAAAAACCGCGACGTCATCTAAGGAACGTTCTCCTGCTAACGCGGACTACGATAACGAAAACGCGACAACACGATGAAGATATAGAGGATATTTGTTTGTTTTGAGTGAATATGGTATATATCTCACTGAGAAGTGAGAAATTTTCAAATATTTTCACGAGCGCGTAGCGCGAGTGAAAATGTGAAAATTTTTTCACTTCGAGGGGAGATATATTCCATATTCACGAAAACAAACAAATTTTCTTTTATTTTATGCTCCATTACGTTTAGAAATGCATTTTGGGAACTGTTTTAATCTCAGCGCGGGAAACAGACGCGCGTAAAAAGACATGACGTCAGACGTGCTGTGACGTTATAAAGACGCAAAGTAACATAAAGTTCCCTTTTGTTTTATATTTTTTCTGCATAACTTTTTGGAATTTTCTTTTAAATAAAATTTAATTTGAATCGAGAAATATATTATAAAAAACAAAGTGCGACTAAATTTCATCCTGTTTAAAGCAAATAATTTAAAATTCATACACAAAGTATGAGGGGCGGGAGCTCATATCTCTCACAGTGTGAAAATATAGATTTCATATTTTCACAGTGTGAGCGATGAGATATGAAAATATTTAACTGATAGAATACAGTATTTCATTAGTTAGCATAAAATAAAACGCGATACTACGATAACGGAAATGGTGAAAACGCGATATCACCATCGTAGTATCGTATTATCGCGTTATCATCATCGTGTTGTCGCGTTTCGTTTATCGTGTTTGGTATTCGCGTTTTCAACATCGTACTACCAAGTATCGCATTTTCAGATCAACACATTCAAAGGCGGGTGGCCCTAACGGAATTTCTATATTTATTAAGTAAGCGATTCGCGTGGCTTTTTGTATGATTTACTAAGGTTCAGAATTCAAATTGCTTGAGCGCTAGGCTTTAAAAGTTTTATTCATTTATAAACCGATTTGAACGTTAATACTGCATTAACCATCGGGTATGGCGATTCATTCGATGACAGGGTTTAGCAACGCTGTGCGATAAACAGCCGTGCAGTCTGATTTAAGTCTTTTGTTTGCTTAATATCTCTGACGTGCCAATGACTTCAATAAGTGTACAAAAATGTATAGGCTCTAGGCCGCAACTTCACCTGCTATGCCGCCGGCTGCTAGACCGCCAACTTCACGCTGCTAAGCTGCTAACTTATTTCCTGGTGACCTCATTTCGTGTTATGTTCTTATTTTGTAGCTACGACATTTATCTACATTTATTTTTAAATTTTAATGATTGTCTGCAGCACTGGACTTAAAAAATATAAAACCCGACCAGAATTTGATTTTTTCCCCATGATTTTGTATATATTCATCAGTCAAGGTCCATTCGTTGAGGTCCAAATTTATTCATCACTCATTTGTTTTAAAATTTGTGCCTAGCACTCACTAATAATATTTTTTTATTTCACCAAAATTTATTTTTTCGCATTTTTCAAAGGGTTTTTTTTTTAAAACCCACCCCAAAAAACATTACCACCCCCCCACCTCCCCAGAATATTAGTTTTTGGGTAAGATATTTTATTTTTTGAAGGCAGTTCCGTCGATGAAATAGATTAAACTCGTTTTTCCCCTTTCAAAAAAAAAACAACAACAAAAAACGGAGACAAAAAATATTTTTTTCGAAAAAAATTCACAAGGTACACTTTAATATAAAAAAAAAAATGTCTCCGATTTTTTCCAGGAAATCAAGTTTAATCCATTGTTTTAGACCATGTTAAAGTACTTGGGTGAGCCCTATGTGTCGGGGAGGTAGTACATGGAAGTACGGGATGTTTATAAGACACTAGTTAGATTTAACCGCTGTTCGAGACTCTTAATCCCGGGTATCTACCTATACCTTTATGAATATGTTGGTAGGTTATCTAAGCTTTAACTTAAGCTATTACAAGTCCATTAATGCCATCAGAGCTCAGACAGGTATCGAAATGACCAAACTTGTTATATGCGGTAGGGTGCTGGCAAAGACTAAGCTGGTCCAACCGGGGGGCCGTGAGAATTTCTCCAATGGTGTCGTTGGACTCAGTGAAGAAAATGCCTGCCTTGACTGCTCTAAAAAATTCATATTTTGAGAATATTACCGAACTTTAACCTATGACCTTGACCCCTAGCCGACCGATTTTGAACCAAACTTGGCCTGTTTTCTCTAGGTTTCTGGCTTGCCTTTGCATTAAGGTATCATTTATTTATTAAAATAGGACGTCAGGTTATGAAAATATGACTCCTCTGACAGGCCAACCCCTATATTAATTAAAGAAATATGCTATTTTCACGAAAAATGGTACTGTTTATACTGGGCCCACGACGAACCCGTAGTTTTTCAAAATATACAAATTACATGGTCTGTTTTAACAATATTTAAAATTTAATTTATAGAAGTTTTTTCATGAAAATATTTGTGTTTGGACATTTTAAAATTATTTGAAGTTAACACTTACCCCGCTAAATTTCTATAATGAACTTGTCCATCCTTCAATTTGGGCAGTATCATTTAAAATGTTAAAAAGGGTGCTATCCAAAAAGATACTTACTGAATGGCGAACAGTGTAGATCATGACCAACGCACGGATATGCCGGCTGATCATGATTACACTGATCGTAAAGGCAGAATCAATCTTGTCCGCAGTTAAGGTTATTGAAAAACACGGACTTTTCCGTACGGACAAGTACGGAAATACAGCTGATATCCTAAATTACGTACAGGGCGAAGGAACAGATAATATTTTTCTTTTTGACACAGACTTTCAGATAGTGTCAATTTCTATACAAAAAGTTTTTTTTGCAGTTATTTACCCAAATAAATATTTTCATAAGCACTTTTTCCTTATTGTAAAGGCTAATACTTAACAAGAATTGCAAAGTTCAGCAAATTTTTCCGACGGCGTTTTAGAAATTGTTTTCAATACTCGTTTTTAGTCAATTTTTTCGTCGGGAAATTTAATGGGACACTAACCGGAATCCGTAGTTTCCTTTGTCCCAAAGGTGTACAGAAAATTTCAAACCCAAAGGTGCTGTGTAAAGAAAAAATCCCTATCACCGGGCGAAAAGCGACAATGCGACAATGCGAGATTTTACTAATTCTCGCAACTATGTATATTGGATTTCAATTTCACGATGCGAGGTTTAAAAAGACAAGCGACAATTAAGACGATAATTGTCGCCTCTTAACCTCGCGAGGATTGTTAAATCTCGCATGTAAGTATGTTTTTTGGACAAGGCGACACGCGATAATTATCGCGTTGTCGCGTGTTGGCGAGGCGACAATTTAAGTGGCACGAACAGGATTCCGTATGATCCCCCTGACTATTTCACGCTGTGTCTGAAATCATTTGTCTTCCATCTCTGACACAATGATTAATATGGAGAACTTGATAGTTACTTGCAGATAACAAGTTAGTACTGGTGCTGAATCCAAATGTGGTTAAAACGGCACTAAATAAAAACAAGCAAAATAAATAAAGAAAATATAGCAATATGCATTATACAAATGCTGTATAAATATAACAAGAGCTGATCCGTAAAACTGCCAATGCTCAACTATTTCGAAATTTTTGTCCCAGAAGCAGAAATATTACCCTAAATGTTAAATATCTACATATTTCAATCCAGTATCTGCATTAGTTTTGGAGATATAACTTGCATGCAAAACTTTAACCAGAAGTTTTAAGTTCAAAAACGGACATAATTTGACTAAACTGCATGTTAGAGTTTTGGGGCTTGATTAATCAAAAATTTTTTTAAAACCCCGAAAACACTTGAAAATTCAAATTTACTCTGCTTTTTGTTCTGCAGATATTTTCTTTCACGCAAAAATTTTTCCCAGAATTTTCTAATCCAAAAGGG
>NW_026459680.1:0-25640 GCF_021730395.1 Mercenaria mercenaria
CTAAAAATCTGAAGTTTTAATCAGTCATGCTGATTTGCCAGCTAAATAAAATTTATAGGACAACTTTACGGAGAAGCTAATCATCATGCATTTAGTGTGTTAACAATGTACACATTAAATTAGCAACATCAATTACACATACAATAACTGACATAATTACTAAAGTGAGCGAAATCTGAATTGAAGAATTTTCTGCATAATTGAAATTCTAATATTCGCGGCTATTTTCATATCTATCAATCTATCTTTTATCTGAAACAATCAGACGCGTTTATCGAAAGGGACTGGACTTCAGATTTTTTTTGTATATTCATATTTCTTTAGAATTGAAATTTTGTCATATTGACGTAAGCATTAATTAGCATCATAAAAATGCGAAATTAACAACAACAACACCAAAAAAAAAAAAAAAATAAAAATAAAAAAACATGCCCGAAAACATAATCGTATTTCCTTATTTATGTACTGTGAAATCATTTAAATTCGCTAGCATGAAATTGCGTGCAAACGGCAAAAAGCCAGTTTCCCGGGGGCTTTAATTCAGTTTAAAAAAATCATCAAAGCAAACATTTTGATAAAATTTCTTGAACATTCTGCCTAAAATGTAGCCCATATTCAGGAAGTTTTTCTTTTATTTTACTGAGTGACCTAGTTTTTGGTTGTTGAATAGTCAAGCTGTGATGAACTCTGGCACCCGTTATTCAGAAAAATATTTTATGTTTAGCTCCAGCATTCGTTGTCATATTGTTGTATTACTGTTGTTTTATGATTTTAGGGTGGTTCAGTTTCTATTGTGCTTCATACCCTTAGATTGTGTAATCATATATTTAAAAACAATAACAAACAGAGTAAATATCATATATTTGTGCATTTTATTTTTATTTTCTATTTCTACTTCTATCCTAACTACATGTATGTATTTGTAACAAAGTTCATTTCTTTTAAATTTCAGTCTGCATAGTATGTAATTTGGTCTACTAAATCTGCTGTTTATATCTTTAACAAATCTGTCAGCTGTTTGGTTAGTAGAAACTGATAATTGGAAAAAGAACCTTATTGTCACATAAAAGCCACAGTACAGACAACTAAGACATATACACATCTCGCCGTATTCATAAGTTAACAAACTAAGACAGTATAATTTTTTTTAATTTATAAAACCAAAGTATACAACAAATAATTATAGCAAAATATTGTTTCAACACTAAGTACAATAGGCGGTTATATGTCATGCGTAATAACTTTGCAAGGGCAGAGCCCGAGTGAAATTATTTGTATGATGTATCACCGCCCAATTGAATAAGTAGTATTAAAACATGGTGTTGCTATAAGTCATTTTGATTTTAACATGCATTATTCTAAAACAGTAGATACAATTTAAAAGCATTCCTTCCTGGTAACAACAGAAACTTTGACGTCAACATACATTAATATGACATCATTCTAGGTAAGAATGTTTTAACAGAGACAAGAATATCAGAATAAAGTTTGAAATGTTTTGTCAAAGACCTTTGAATGAATTATTGCAATTATAACTTCTTATTCATGAAACATAAGAAAAATAGTGCTTCTGCAACTTAAATGGGAAGCACTTTGCAAAATAATCTAAGATTTGTTATTATATAAAGTATAAAAGTTTTTTTACTTTCTTGATTGGAAGTTTCCCTTACAGAATTTCCGACAAATATCTTGTAAAAATAAATGTCATGTAAGAATTAGTTTATGACATTAACATGTAAAAATATGATTTCTCTAAATTTTTTGCACCATTTGGCAACGTTTACTTTTTATGCAACCTTAAGACATGATTTTTGACTATCCAGTATTTTATTAGCTCACCTGAGCACGAAGTGCTCAATGGTGAGCTTTTGTGATCTCCCTGTGTCCGTCGTCCGTCGTCGTTCGTCCGTCATCGTCGGCGTCGTCAACAATTTGACCGTTGACACTCTAGAGGTCATAATTTTGGCCCAATCTTAACGAAACTTTTTCAGAATGTAACTCTCAATAAAATATTGGACAAGTTTAATATTGGGTCATCTGGGTTCAAAAACTTGGTCACCAGGTCAAATCAAAGGAAAAGCTTGTTAACACTCTAGAGGTCAAAACTTCGGCCTAATCTAAATGAAACTTGGTCAGAATATTACCCTCAGTAAAATCTTGGATAAATTTGATATTGGGACATCTTGGGTTAAAAACTAGGTCACCAGATCAAATCAAAGGAACACTTCTTAACACAGTAGAGGCCACATTTATGACTGTATTTTCATGAAACTAAACTTGGTCAGAATGGTAATCTTGATGATCTAAAGGTCTAGCTTGAATTTGGATCATGTAGACTCAAAAACTAGGTCACCAGGTCAAATCAAAGGAAAAGCTAGTTAACACTGTAGAGGCCACATTTAGGACCATATCATAATGAAGCTTGGTTAGAATGTTAATCATGATGATCTATAGGTCACATTCAAATGTGGGTCAGGTGGGGTCAAAAACTAGGTCACTAGGTCAAATTAAAGGAAAAGCTTGTTAACACTCTAGAGGCCACATTTATGACTACATATTCATGAACTTAGTCAGAATGTAAATCTTGTTGATCTTTAGGTCCAGTTTGAATCTGGTTCATGTGGGGTCAAAAACTAGATCACCGGGTCAAATCAAAGGAATAGCTAGTTGTCACTTAAGAGGCCACATTTATGACCATATCTAAATGAAACTTGGTCAGACTGTTAATCTTGATGTTCTTTAGGTCAATAGGCCATGGCCCTCTTGTTTAAATATTTGTGATTTAGTCAAACTGTGATTCACCCAACTATGATACTGTTTATGTGTGAAGAACAAGCCACATTTGCTATATACTACATGTTCGAACTGTTACTTATTTAATGTGCATTACATGTTCATACTGCCAGACTATGAGGTTATATCTGTTTCCAACATTTTACAAAGTTTATAAATGTTTACTCAACTTTAACTTTTTTGATAACACTGTTACTGTTATGAAATTAAATAAATGTGGTCATTAAGGAACATTAATGGTTTGAATTTCTATATTTTTTCTTTAGAGGGTGTGTTTTATCTGCAATTCTAACACGATCCGGTTCATTTTCCTATTAAACAAAGAAGGCTGAAAACTGTGAATTATTACACAACAATTCATTTTTCTGACGTCACAATTATTACGTCATAGCGTCAAAAGTCATAGGGGCGCGCTGGAAAAGAAACCAATTGAAAACGGGCAAATATTTAATGAATGTCGTCAAGGATATACTTTAAAATCCTTGGTAACGTGTTAGAATCGAAATAATATATATCATTTAGTTATTTGCTCTTGGATAAAATCATTGTTTGTTGTTCAGCTGCGTATTATTATAACACTTGGGCTCCCTTCGCATCCACAATTTGGTTAAAGTTTTCTTGCATTTTATCTTCATCTGTGTGATTTCTTTATGTACTTCTTTCATACTAAGAATTGTTATTCCTAATCAAAAAACACATCATATGGCACAAGAACAGTCACTCTCACACCAACATTTCATGAATTGTCCCCTGCCATTTTTACTTTGATGCAATTTCACTTTATCTCCGATAATCCTTAATGAGTTTTATTCAAACCTAAAGTATTTGTTCAGCATAATAACTCGCATCAACTGACACAATGCCTATGACTCTTGCGCTATTCTTTCATGAATCGTCCCCCTTTTACTTAGAGTAACAAGTTGAAGTTATGAAGCACTTTCACTCATTCTAAGTCATTACTAAATGGATATGGTGCAAACTTGAAACAGTTGTTCCTCATCATCAACGACATTATATGACACAAGGTACATAACGCTGGAACAAATTTTGCATGAATTATACCCTTTGTACTTGGAATTTAAGGTGAATTCTGATGTATTTTCACCAATCTTAATTATTACTAATTGGATTCGATTCAAACTTTGAAGTAGTTGTTCCACATTATATGACACTAGAAACATAACTCTTGCACCAATATTCTATAAATTATGCCCCCTTTTGCTTAGAAATATACATATAAAGTGTTCTGACACACTTTAAATTGCTTATTACAAACAACATCCAGGCCCCGATTTCACGAAAAAACTTAAGTAATTACTTAGTTAAGTCTGTTATTTCAAAATTATGCTATTGCTTATTTTATTGTTATTTCATGTTGATTTTTTCTATAACAATGTATTTGTAGCTAAATTATACTATTGTTAGTAGTTTTTGTCTGCAGTACTTATTTCAGTCAAGCAAATATCACATTTCTACTTAAGCACAATATAACGAACTTAAGTATTTTCGCAAGCATATTTCTTATTTTTATACTTCGTTTTCTTTGAAATTCAGAATTGTTGTCTTTTAATTTATGAAATAGTCATATATGGTTCTGTTATAGCTGAAAAAGTCAACATTAAAGACACATAATGAGCAAATACAGGCATTTGAAATAACAGACTTAGCTAAGTAATTACTTAAGTTTTTTCGTGAAATTGGGGCCAGTTTATCAGATTTTTAGCTCACCCAAGCCAAAGGCTCATGGTGAGCTTTTGTGACCGCTCAATGTCCGTCGTGTGTCGTGTGTCCGTCAACATTTTCTAAAAAAATCTTCTTGAAAAACCACTGGGCAGAATTACACCAAACATCACGGGAATGATCCTTGGTTGCCCCCTTTTCAAATTTATTCAAAGAATTGAATTCCATGCAGAACTCTGGTTGCCATGGCAACCGCATGGGAAACTTACACAGAAAAAACTTTAAAAATCTTCTTGTCTGAAAGTACTAGACCTAGGCCTTTGATATTTGGTATGTAGCATTCCCTGGTGGTTCTCTACCAAGATTGTTCAAATCATTACCCTGGGGTGAAAAGAGGCCCTGCCCCGGGGTCCTAAGTTTTATATAGACTTATATATATGTATAGGAAAAATCTTTAAAAATCTTCTTGTCTGAAACTGCAAGGCCTAGGCTTTTGATATTTGGTAAGAAGCATTGCCTAGTGGTTCTCTACTGAAATTGTTCAAATTATGCTTCTGGGGTGAAAAGAGGCCCTGTCCTGGGGGTCCCAAGTTATACATACACTTATATATGAAACATTTTTACAAATCTTCTTGTCTGAAAGTTCAAGGCCTAGGCCTTTGATATTTGGTATGTAACACTGTGTAGTGGACCTCTAACAAGATTGTTCAAATTATGCCCCTAGGGTGAAAAGAGGCCTAGCCCTGGGGGTCACTTGTTATATGAGTTATATAGGAATAAATACTTACAAATTATCAGATCATATTTTCTAGACTGCTTAATTATAATTACCTGATGATTCCAAGTGATTAGGGTTCACTTGACTATGACCTTGACCTACTGACCTACTTTCTTGTTTTTAAAGATACAGCCTTGAAATTTGGAAAATATGTACAGTTTTGCACACTGATCTTAAAACTGACTTTCAGTGACAATGAATGTGACCTACTGAACTACTTTCTAATATTTTAGCATCAGTTTGCCATTTTAAACATGTTGCTCATATAACTCAGGTGAGCGATTCAGGGTCATCATGACCCTCTTGTTAAATAAATTTACATAATTATGTAGCCCTGTATCATTCTAATAAGATTGATCTAGCTATTACTGGTTCCTTAGAAAACATGTCTATCAGGAGGAGTAGGTACTTACATTATGGGTGTAAAACGTTTTGCTTGATTTCAAAAATAAATTTCATTCACATTACACCCCTTGTGTGACCTTCCCACAAAATGTACAATAATTGTTTTGTTCATAGCATTCCAATTAGTGCATGTATCCTCCTATTTGTTAGTTTTCATTTAACAACATCTTTGAAACCACTGAATGTATTTAGATGATACTTTACACAACTGAACTCTTCGTGGTCGTCTTTCAAAGATCAAGCCCATGCGAAAAACGGTTGTGCAAAATTGAAACCGGTTTCTACTAGTAATTGAATCAGGTCCTATTAACCGAGTAAGCGTCTCAGTCCGACATGTAAATGCCATGTACATGTGATATAGGCTAATAAAAGAAACAATGAATTTCCTCTTATCTGATCTATAATGCTTATTGTTTGATATTAATATAATTCTATAACTAACTTATATAATACACTTGAAATTTAGCAAGTGATGGAAGGTTTGGCTCTCCCTTTAATTTTCAAATTAATGCAATTCGAGTCAGAGATGGATAAGTTCCTGTGTGTAACATGTTATTACGACTAGAAACTTTGGAAAACTTAGCTGAATAAATAGCAGATTAAGTTTTGACATTTGGTGTGTGATACAAGGGTTTGAATGTTAAGTTTATTACAGTACCAGGGTAAAAAAAAGGTCACACCCACTTATATAATAATAGCTAATATATAAAAAAGAAACATTGTATTTCCTCCCATCTGAATCCATAATAGTTATGGTTATAATATTTTTATAAACCTGAATACATAACAGCTGAAGTTTTGACATTTGGTGTGTGATACATGGGTTTGAATGTTTAAACTATTATGTAAGGGTAAAAAAGGTCATGCCCATTTAGGTGATATGTATCTATATAATATATTAAGCTAATATATAAAAAATAACATTGAATTTCCTCTCATCTGAATCCATAATAGCTTTGGTTTGATATTTTATATAAACCTAATATTGAATTTGTACAATTAAGCTTTAAGAACACTGTTGAAGACTTTTACAATTTAAAGTGGCATAAAACAGAATTAACTTAGCATTCACTCTTGGAAAACTACCTTGTATGTTATCTTAAAGGTAAGTGTTTAGAATAAGGAAAGAGATGGAGATGATGAATTATAGATATATATTAAAAGTTTTGTGCCTCGTCCATGGTACCCACACTTACTTCCATGTGTGTAACAGCAAGGGGAGGGCATACAAGATCTCAGCATTTGATACAACAGTAGCCAGTTCGAGAACAAGGGATTTATATCATGTATACTGTATAAATGAAAGCAATATTTTTTGTTTTGTTAGAGTTGTACAACAATGTTAAGGTATAATATGTGTAGGGTTGGCTGGTTACACCCCTCATTACCACATTATCAAAAAATTTTTAGCAAGAAAAATAACGCCAAAAAATAAAATTAAAATGAATTCGGGATTTTTTTACATCTTCTTGAAAAAAAATTCCTCGGGATTGCACAAAAACTTTTTTATTTTTTTTTATATCCAGGAAAAATTTTTTGGCTCGTAAAATTTCTTAAAAAAAAGGGCCTATCAAAGTAATTTTTAAAAATTTGTTTGGGAATTTTTTTTTTCCTATTTTGTTAATATAAATTGGTAAAATTACTTACATGATATGTATGAAAATTTTTAAAATAAATACAATTTTAACAAAAATTTAAAGTTACGATTGATCCATTAAGGTTTTCGGGTATTTCTGCCCCTTTGGGTAAATGTGGTAACTGTTTAAATTTTGGAAACCAAAATCATTTGCTCCGTCCGATACTTAGGACGCTTTTGTTTGTAACAAACCAGTTGGGTTTTAAACCGGTTTGCCAACTTTCGATTTGTTTTTTTTAAAAGGGTTTTTGATTTCGAAAAGGTTTGTGTCATTTGTTCTAAAAAACCGAAACCCGGGTTTTGTAAACCGCCCAAAAACTCCCCCCGGAGGTTTGTTGGGTTTTTTTGGTACAGAAATTTATTGCAGCCGAAAAAAAAAGGGGGCCCGTGTGGACCAAAGGGAAAAAAGGGTAAAGAAAAACTTAAGAATGGTTCATTTCTGGTTTAAAAACCCCCGGTAAACTTCATGCTCAGCCGAATTCATTTGTCAATAATTACTTCTAAAACAAACTCTTTTTATTTTTACAGCTTTTTAACCCTTTCTCTAACCCTCGAAATATTCCATTCGTTTCGTTCTAAGATTAAAAATTTTCCCCAACAGTCCCAAAATCCAATTACTGTTTAACAAATAAACAAGGCCCTTCGGTTGTTTATCGTCTAATTTACCACGGTTAGAGTTCAGATGCGTAGGGATTAAACCACGAGGGCGTTACCCCGAGTGGTTAAATACTGAAGCATCTAAAACGATGAACCGTGGTAAATTAGACGATAAATAACAAGAAGGCCTTGCTTGTTTTCATTCTGACATGCTCATTGATATATTTTAATAGATTTTATACTGGACTTCATCTACGCGAGAGTAATGTATCGGACTTTCATGCGGCAATTTGACGTCATAATTGACGTAATAATGCTCTCTTACCGGTCCGCGCATCAACCGTTTTTTTATCGCCAGATTACAGAGCTTGATTTCCTTCTTTGTTTAACTGGAAATCAAACCGAGTCATGTTAGAATATAGAATAAAGTTTTAATTTAATAGTAAATGTGTCTGTTTCTGAGGATAACATACATATGCAATATTTTGTATTTAAATAAATGTCTCTGTTGCTAAGAAAGGGATCACTTCTTGTAGTGTAAAGAAACATACTTACTTTTTTTAAGGGAATTCTAGGTTCAAGTCCTAGCAAGAACCCCTTTGCACATTGACATAACTTTATATGCACATAAACAATCATTAGTATATAAATACATATGCAAAGCAGTTCTCTAGCCTGACTAAAAGTGCAGTTTTAAATTTTTAAGAGCAAATTGAGTATTTTTTTTTCATGCATACAACCTATTCATATCAATGAACATTCATTTTCCAACTAAATTTTCATTTTTTTTTATCCTGACAAGATATTAATTGAAAATTAAATTGACTGACAACTCTAGGACCTGTTAACTTATGCAGACAAAATGGCCAAAAAAAAAAAACTGCAAAGTCAAAAAATACTTGTGGGGGACTAATTTTCATGGATTTCGTAGTTGTGTAATTAATTTCTAACAAGCAGATAAATACCATCGTTTTAATCTTGAAAAGTTGAATTCCATAAATTTGTGTCCCCATGAAATAGTCATTTCAATATAGACAAAGCAGTTATCAACAACAAAAATAAAATGACTATTAAGTCTGTAAAAAGAACTGATCCTTGTTGTCAAATGTTGTACAATTTAATACAATGCTAACTTCGGAAACAATAATTGATAATGCATTTTCTCGTTAGTGCCTTGATGATGGTGACTTTCTCCTTGTAACTCACAGGTTCTGTTGGTTGTTCTGACTGAGCTCCTAGCTTAGCCAGTTTGTCTGCCTCTTCATTGCCTGCAAGTCCACAATGGGATGAAATCCACTGAAGTGCTACTTTGCAGGTCATACTCAGGCTCTGCATTCTCCTGGCCAGCTGCGGAGCTTTATTGTGGATCAGAGCTTCCATGACAGACAGTACATCTGTGAGAAAGACGACTGAGGGCTTTCTTCTGCCGATCTTCAATCATTGAGACGGCCTTTCATGAGTGCTTCAGTCTCTGCCTTGTTAATTGCTGCAGTGTTTTCTGTGGCTGCGTGTAGTGTAAGAAATTTCAATTCACCAAAATACATTAATTATATACATAAGTATCAATTATGTTTAATAATGATTCCATGGTTTCTGGTCCCCCTTAATACAGTGCCCATAAAAGTTCAAATTTATTAAGTATTATCGATCAAGTCGGGGGTGTCTTTGGATGCCATCTAACTCATTTTTGCCAGATTTTGGATGTACAGTGTGTCATCAGAAAAAAAATGTCAGAGAATAAATATGTCAACCATTTTTTGAAAGAATCTTAATTAATATTTATTTAAACAAGTTTTTTGGGGGTAAGATACACTGGCTGGTCTAAAATACAACTGGTTACTTAAATCAGTCCAGCATCAGAGTCAGAGTATAATCATTCTCATCCATCAGATGTTCGTCAAAATCCCGGGAACCACGGTAGACCTCTGGTATGCGAGAATGGAGTATAATGTGCTTTGCTTGAACCTTGAGTAGTATATAACATCATCTATTTTTGCACATTAACTACATCACAACTGTCAAACTTTGCTGAGTGTGTCTAAAACAAGGAAACAGCAATGATTTCAATTTAGGAGTTTTCCATGTACAAAACACTTAATCTCTAATTTTCAGCAAATTGAAATTTAAAAAAGTCTGCTGGATAGTGGTACAGTTAAATGATTACATTCAGTCTTAGTCTTTGTGGCCGGATGGGGTTTGGGTAAATTGATTTTAAATTATTTGTCCTTTACTGCTGTGTTTTTCGAAACCTTGCTCAGGGTGTAGAATTCTTTCATGTGTGGTTTTTAAGTATCCCGCTGACTTAAGGACAGTGGCCCGCCCATGCCTTAAATAATGCATTGAAAGTTGATATATGACCTATTTAAATTCTGTCGTCTGACATTAAACTAACATTTTTTAATTCACTCAATTGGGCTAATGGCTTATGTTTTTTGAGAGCAAAAGGCAGTGACCCCAACTGTCTATGCCATAATTAGCCTTGCTAAAATACACATGTTAAATAGTGTCGGCACATGAGGAGTAGTAATAGTAGTACATGTTATTTAATATGTTTAGCTTTTTAGATACAAAATCTGTCATTTATCTCCATTAGAATTTAAATTTAATCAACCAGTTTTTCTAGATTCGTCATTTTGTTCATACAAACCGCCTATTTTTTTTCAAGAACTCATTTTTAAAAAAGAAACCATTTAAGTTTATCATTATTTTTTATCCAACAAAAACCTAAAACCAAACCGGATTTTTGCAAACAAAAGCGCCCTTACTTGCTATGTTGTAAAATTCTTTGTGGATTGTTCTTGCAGCGTCGTTCCTCGGGAATTTAATGTACCTGTCTCTTAATGAACAAATTACTGCCGTGGTTCTCCGAACAGCCCGAGACACCGAATACTTGGAGACACCGTGAATGTCTCCAATAACAATATAATGGGCTCCACTGACAAAAACCTGGAGCGTAACCAGGAGAGATATCGTGGGCGGAAGGGGAGACGAACGAAAAGTCGGGCTCTCCAACGCGTTGAAAATGATTCTCAATAGAAAAACAATAGATTCCGGGTGGAATCTATAGCGTTGCATAATCTCGGAGAGTGATAAAACCTCAAGACGTTTTATACGATCGGGTATAACCCTTTCTACTCGCTGTCTACGGGGCAATCTCTCGAGGCGTCTTACAAAGTCGACCATATTTGAGTAGATAACAACAATTTGAGGAAGCCACAGAGCTGTCTCAAATTAACAGACTCAACTCAAGGTTTGAGTACTTACATGAGTCGATAACATATTCGTGAAATACATCTCAAATAATTACTCAACTTAAGTCAAAACATGAGTACACTACTGAGTTTAAGTAGTTACAACGGACGTAAGTTTTTTTGTGAAACCGGGGCCATGTAAGCGATTCAGAACCTTATTCAGGACCATATCGGTCCTCTTGTTTATATTGATATCATAAACAATTGCAGTAAATTCCATATAACTTTGAGTGTAAAAATAAAGTATATACATTTGAAGGTTTCTGGTTTTATATTTATTTAACTTCAGTGTTTGCCTTGAATTTGTACCAAATAAATTAACTTGAATACAGTAAAGAAATTGCAGAATAAATTTTTCGTACTTGTTGACAACAACCAATCCCTGAAATTTGCATTTTAAAGTTGTGGAGGTTGACGAAATGTTGACATGTGAACACATACACTTAAAGCGGCTTAATAACGGTATTTCATCTAATCCCTTGGAAAAAGGTAGGTACCTGTGACATGCCAATCAAAACGCAAAATGCCATTCAAAAATTGATTGTGATCACCTTATGCCATCAGACAATCAACATTCCATGTTGTATTAACTCGGTATTACTTGTGTATGTGTATGAAACGATATTGACTGTGTTTGGATTAAACAGTTATAGGACTGCTAACTGATAAGTAAGACAATTCTTTGAAGTCCGTTTGATGAATCACTTGATACATGAAACACTAAAAATCAACCCTGAGGGTACAAAAATGGTCATTTCGCAACAAGTTAAAGACCTAGAAACTCTTGCCACTCTGGCAGAAGTGCGTTTTATGTGGCAGAAACGCGTTTTATGAATGACTTGATAAATAAAACACAAAAAAAAACAACACTGAGAGAACCAAAATAGTCAACAATCTTCTCACACCCCCTTTTTCCAAATGAGCTTCCTTTCCAAACATAGCTGTGGGCTCAGTATTTTTTTCTTTACACAAGAACCTTTGACAATCTCCAATCTGGAAACAAACAGATTTCATTGTAATGTATTTCCGAAAGCTTTCGATAGATCGATCTTTAATCCTTGTCTATAAACTCGTGAAATTTTGTGTCTACAGAGTCTCTATCCGGATTCAATCTTTCTTAGTAACCGTCTCAATCTGTAGTAGTTGAAGGCTCACACTCTTTTCCAGTTCTATCAGAGGGTTCTTCAAGGTTCAGTGTTGGGTTCTTGTCTCTTTCTTTGTTTTATCAATGACCTTCCTGACTCTGTTAAAGGTAGAATACGCTTAATTGCTGATGACACTATCATAAACCTCACCATTGACTCGTTAATAGACTCTTACAAAGTTCAAGATGATTTGACAAAATTAGAAGAATGGGAACGTAATTGGTCTATGGAATTCAATCCTGATAAATGCGAAGTAATAGGAATCTCAAAACAAAAAATCGTCTTTCCATATAGATAACTTAATAAAGAACTAAAAACTACAGAAAATGCTAAATATTTTGGGATTACTATAAGTGATGACATAACATGGAAACACATATTGAAATTACATCTTCAAAAGCTAGTAACTCTCTCAGATTTATAAAAAAAATATGTACAATGTAATAACAATAATATCAAAGAAACTGCCTAAAAACATACGTTCGCCCACAATTAGAATACTGTAACACCATATTGCATCCATTGCAGTAAAAACTTAGTATATGAATTTATTATCATTATTATTACTACTATTATTATCATCATTATTATATTTATTATTATTATCAGTAGTAGTATTAATCCAGATTTGTTGAGCGCCCATTTAATATAAAATATACGTTCAAGGGTGCTTAACAATTAAACATGTGACATATCGCAGATGTGTAGGAAAATCACAAAAAAACATGGCATATGCAATATTAAAACTGACACTGAATGATTTGATTAATGGTTATTTGTACAAAATTATTCGGGATGCATGTTTTCTTCTATGTTCTAGGGTCTACCATTTAAGAGTTTCAAGCATTGATGTTACGCTCCTTTGGTATGAGTAGCCAGAACATGTTAAAATCCTAATCAAGTCTTGTTACTCTGGCTGAACTCTGCCTTATCTGGCCAGACAGAGTAACCAAAGTTCTGGTTATTCTGGCAACTATAAATAGCCAATTGAAATAACATATTAAGTTTCAAAATCAAATTCAGCTAAGACTGAAACTGTTTTGCGAACACGGGACCTGGTTACTTTGGCTGCTTTGGCTACTCTGGCTGACCAGAGTAGCCAGAACATGTTAAAACCCTATTAACTCTGGCTACTCTGGTCAGCCAGAGTAACCAGAGCTACTTTAATGAACCACTTGAATATAGTTATTAACTTGAAATTCAGTATTAATTATGCTATTTAGATAGAAATGACATGTTAAGTTTCATAATCAAACTCAGCTAAGACTGAAAATGTTTTGCGAACACGGGACCTGGTTACTCTGGCTACCCTGGCTGAACTCTGGCTACTCTGTTAGAAACAGCCAGAGTAACCAAAGCAAATGGTATCCTGGTGACTCGGGCTACTGTGGCTACTTTGGCTGACCAGAGTAGCCAGAACATGTTAAAAATCTAGAAACTCTGCCTACTCTGGTTGAATTCTGGCTACTCTGGCCAGCCAGAGCAAGCTATCTGGACCATAGATATTTATAATAATAACATCTCTGTTTTGAATATTTACTTGCACAGCAAGTAATCGGCCGAATTCTATTTCAAAAGTTTTTATGACATCTACATTTAAACTCTCTTTAAATAATATTGCACCCCTGTTTGACTGGAGCTATTTCCACTACATATAATATCACCCTTCCCCCAATCTGTTTTCCATATATCTTTAAAGGATTCATGATAATGTACTTCTTGCAGTAAACAAATATTGCTTTTTTTCGATTAATCCATTGAAAAACCTTATTTTGTTTATTTTTGTTTGAAATTCCGTTCACGTTATATTTCATAAATTTTAGTACTAACCATACTTTATGTCTTTAAATAAGATTTTGGAAAATACCACGGTAGTCATTTAAAAATTCTAAACATGAAAAACACAATGGTAACATAACAAAGGAAATGCTTCCTGAATACGAAAAGGTAAAAAATATACTGGTTAATAATTTCATATAATCATAGATAAATATGTAGATGCTTTCTAAGCTTTATCATACAAATAACATATTGTCTTGTTCAATAGGTTCACAAAACATTCCCTTATATTGGTGTAGAAGAGCAAAAACTCAGTACAAAAGAATAACAGGTTAAGACAACATGATACATGCGCTGACACTTTTACAACCGCCCGTCATTTCTACCTTCTATCGAAAACTAAATACAAGAAGGAGGAAATTGAGCATTTATATAGATTTCTATTTGATTTAATTATTTACTTTTGTATCTCTTTAGAAAAAAAAAATCTTTTGTACTTTTTTTAGTAATATAAATATATCTGAATATTGCTTATACACGAAGTATTAAATATAACCTGTGCTATGTTACGTTTTTATGACATTTATATAAAACTATATATTTTATACAAAAAGTACAAAAAATGCAAGCATTGAACCACGTTATAAAGTAAACTCAATAATCGATTTTCCAAAAAAAAAAGTCTAAAACAAAAAACAAATGATATGTAGCTTCTATCAGTCGGTCAGCGATTTACAAACATGTGTGATAATTCATTATTGATAACATTTTCTTAATTAATTTCTCTGGCAAATATGTACACAATCTGCAAGAAAACATTAGTAACGTGTTTAGAAAATGAATCACAACTCCTTTTAGCACACTGTTTATTAATGCGGCAGGAAACAACTAAGCCTCAAGTAGTACACATCAAGAGTTAATTAATATATAATTTTGTTTCCAAAAATGGACCTCTAGAGCGGTAACATTCCATTACAGTACCAATATCATGTTTTAATAATTCTAATTCATATTTATTTTTATATAAATGAACAAAATAGAATCTATGTTAATATCTAGTAGAATATATCTGATTAAAAAAAAAAGAAATTGTTATTTTGTCAAATAAAGGGGCGTAATTGGTCGCTACACTATGTTATTTTAACACGTATATGGTATTACATACAATGAACTTTCCAAAAAATGTAGAAACGATGTCATGTAGTTCAATTGTAGTGCAAACTAAAATGAGGCTTATATACAATTGTCATATCTAATACCGACAAGTAATATAAAAATAATCTTAACACCAATAATATTTTGAAAACAGTAGCACATATATTGTTTATCAGGATGTAGATAATATCTAAATTGATAAAAAAAAATGATATAAAAGTTACTGAACAAGATGTAGTTAATGTTTTCTCCAATCTTGTTGTTAACAAAGCAAGTGGGCCTGATGAAATAAGTCATCGAATGTAAAAGAAAACGCGTTTAACTATTTGCAAACCGTTGAAGTTTTATTGAACAGATCCATAGAATTAATATGTATCCTGAAACTTGGAGAACTGTAAACGTTATGCCATTATTTAAAAAAGAGAGATAAAGCTACTCCTTCTAACTACAGACCTGTGTCACTTATTAGCTGTCTTGGAAAGGTAATGGAACACATTATATTCAAATACTTTATATTCATTATATTCAAATACTTATATAACTATTGTCATGAAAATAAATTTATATTTAAAAATCAGTGAGGACTTATCCCGGGCCATTCTACAGTTTATCAGCTAATTGATATTTATAATCAAATTTGTAATGCTTGTGATGACAGAAAAGCCACGTGTATTGTTTTTTGTGATATAAGTAAAATAAAAAAAGTGGAAACTTCACAAGTCGCTCAACACGACAAAAATGAAAATGTTTCAAGCTCGGTTTTATTGAGCCTGTTCATGGACGGTAGTGGAAATGCATGCTACCGTCCACGCCCTCTAGCCCCGGGTTGAGCAGAACTCAACATTTACACATGCTAACAGTACAAAAAGCAATTTAGAGACATCCGCAGAATATTTTCAAAAGCGGTGCACATGGAACCTTTCAATGATACCCGTGGTGTGCGTGTAATTCCATGAAAACGGTGTTTGGTCCCACAGATAAAGTAATGGGTTGCCTCAAACGAGAACAACAATGGCAGAACTAAACAACTGGAATTTAGAAAGGGGATCTGAGGTTAGGAGCCTGCATAGCACAGGAACTTGGCCAAAAGACAAAATTAAAAAAGCAGGCACAGTATCCAAGGGTTGATTATACAATACCCAAGGCTATGACAGCGGGAGTATTGGAACCACCCAGGCCGAAATGGTCTTGCTGGGAAACTAAGCAATACCAAAAAACACGACATAGAAGTCATGCAAAGCTTTTGATCGCGTTTGGCATAAGGGCCTTATTTAAAAACTAAAACAATATGGAGTGACTGGCAATATCATAAATTAGATTTCTAGTTACCTAGACAGTAGAAAGCAAAAGGTTTTCGTGGGATCAGAATTTTCTGCTGAAAGAGTTATTAATGCCGACGTGCCCAAGAGCTCAGTGCTCGGGCCTCTGCTATTTTTAATATAAGTTAATGATATTGCTGATTTACTTTTTAGTATAACACGATTGTTTGCCGACGATAGCTCTTTAGCAGTTAGTTCCAAAGACATTACATACAACCGAGACACTGATGAATACAGATTTGAAGTATATATCACGTTGGGGGCAAAACAATGGCTAATTGCGTTAATTCCAGCAAAACTGAAAGTAATGTATCTTCACTAGCCAAACAAAATCGTTTTTACCGACACTTTATTTTCAAAACACACTTTTATCCTTTGTTTTTAGCAATAAACATTTAGGGGTAAGTTTTAGCAATGATTGATTATAACATGATCATATTTCCAATATAACTGCATCGGCAACAAAAGTTCTAGGAACAATGAGAATGTTGAAGTTCAAACTTAAACGAAAACATGTAATCAAATATATATTTCTTACTTAATACCTATTATTGTATATGCATCGATAGTCTAGGACAGTTGTACAATTTACGAAAAAAGATTTATTAGACAGAATTCCATACGATGCCGCGAGTTTAACAGTCCTAACCGAATCCGTCCTAAAGAAAGAAGTACTTCTGAAATAGGCTGTTATTTCTTATCAGACATAAGACACGTGCAAAAATTAATATTGGTATATAAAATATAGCCATGGAGAGTTACCAAATTGTTTAAAAGAACAATTTCCAGATACTGTATTTGAACCTAACGTTTATGAATTCAGAAACAATGCAGATTACGTTACTGTGGCACGCCGGCTACAAATCTATGCCAAATTCTTGTATACCTTCATCTTCAATCCTTTGGAATAAACCTTTGATCGGCAGATACCAACTCAGATTCTTTTATCATACTTCAAGAACAATTTAAAAGAAAAAATTAAAACCACAATTAGTACTTTCTTTATTCATTCTTGAGAGAGATTCAATACAGATTAATCACGCACAATTAGAAAAAAATGGAGCAAATCTTAATGCAGACTTAGATCACAATCACTTACGAAATAACACCAGTCTGTGAATGCGGTATTTATTGATGGAAGATGCAGAACATTATTTCTTTTAATGTCCCAAATGTCCAGCTTCAACTCGACAACTGTTTGCTTTAAATACGCGACAGTAATCACCACCTAAGTACCACATATTACTTTTTGGATGGGATAAATAAACAGATGAAGTCAACGCTAAAATTTTTCGTCAAGTACATAATTTTATAATGCAAACGAAACGATTTAGCAATTTCGCAATTACTAATATTTAAGTCATAAGTAGCTGTTTTATATATTTATATAATATATCAACATCGCGGGCGTGGAGAGTGAACAAAACATACTTTCCTTTTTTATATCATAGCTGATCTTTGTTGTTGTTTATTTTTCTTGTTCTTTTTTTCCAAAAGTAAAAATAAAATATTGCATATAAAACATTAACTTAGTATGTATCTTGAACACAACTCATCATTTTGTTACGTTACTTATTTCAGGGGAGGGCCGTCATAATGTTGTAAAACTTGTGGCCCAACCCATTTGGTTGCTGTTTACTGAATCATCTTCATTCATATGTGTGCTTGTTTTAAATGTGTTATGTGTAGATAAAGATTGCATGTTCTATGTTGTAATTTGCAATAAAATATGATTAAATCAAATAATGGATTTAATCAGACAGAATTGAAAAAAAAATATGGTCGATACCTGTAGGACTGTTCTAAAATTTGCTAACTTTATTCAAAAATAATCTTGGGGCAAAAGTAAAACCTACCTACATTCTTCCCACAAATATTAATCTAAAGAGAAAAGGGCAAAATAGAGAACTCTTTTAACCGCACGATAACTCCGTATTTTCTAAAGATGTCTAACTGCACTCCTTCTGCTTAAGGAAGTAACATCACTTTTGAACGGCAAGAAATCTGCTTATCAAATGAAAATTTTCCACTTGTGTACAATAAATCAATAATAAGTCTCAAAAAAAAGTAACAACTAACTAGAAAAAAGGAAAATAAGGAAAAAGAATTGGTCCCAGTAATTGAATACTCTTAAAAAAGGAGGTACTCTATTACGGGTCTAATACCTTAGTGACAAGGTCATCATTTGACATATCAGTTTTGTGATTTTTCCGTATCCGGGCCATATCTTTTTGGCACATGAAGTGATTTTAAAATAGTTTCACAAATGTCCATCTTATCCGAAGTATGTGTCGTGTCAATGACCCAGATCTCTGGGGTCAAGGTCAAGGACACAATTTGACCTATCGGTTTGTTGTTTATGTATGGATATTGAAGTTATTTTGTGGAAATTACTAACTTAGCCTGAGAATATACCATGTGCATGGTCTCTCAGGTCAATGTCATTATTTATTTTTATTTCCTTTCTGCTTCATATCTCTTTTAATCATGGAACGATTTTGAAATGCCTTTTTTTGAAGTATTTGTCCAAGCCCAAAGGTGTGCAGTGCCTGTAATCTTGTGATATTTAATGCTAAATGGCAATTATGTACAACTAAATGCTAAATGGCAAATGCTTATTGCTAAATGTCAAATTGCTATATGATAAATAGTCAAATTCTTTAACTTAATGAGTGAATGATCTAATCCTTTAAACAAAAATTTTACTTTTAATTATTGAAATGGGTTCACAGTTCTGATTCAACATCCTTAACATGTTCCCCCCCCCCCAGCCAATCACCAGGATCAGAAACTTGATATCTTGTTTTACTCTGAAATATTTAGGAAAACGTTTGTTAATATGGACAAAGTTATGTAACAAAGACAAATGACTTTTTAAAGGATGCATCCCTTTATTCCTTAATTCTAAAAGAGCACTTAGCAATAAGCATTTAGCATTTTTGTTTTGCATTTCGCTATTAACTATTAGCATTTATCATTTGACAATTCTCGTTTGACAGTCAATATTTGATATGTGGCATTTAGCAAATAAAATTTTGCACTAACTTTTTGTCATTTAGCATTTTGCATTTAGCACCGGCCTTTCATAAAATACGATATCTTAGAAAAAAAACTCTTATGGCCTTTGTGACACACCAGTTCTCAAATGCTTAATGCGACATAACTTGGTCACAAACTGACATACGGGCCTCAATGTATCTGTAGTTTTAAATGCAGGTATTGCCTCATCTTTTGTAAAAGTTTTGAGTTATTGAAGGTAAATGTCAGATTTTATGCATAAAATACCTCTTCATGTTTTTCTGTATTTCATACTTAAATTTCCAGTAAATTATATTAAAATTCGGTTTAGTAATAAGAAAGTTGATATTTTTCAAACTTCAGTAATTTATGTTTTAAATTATCCAATACGAATCCGCCCAAATAGTTCGGATTCCCACGGCTAAGTCTGATTCCGTGAAAATCGAAATAGCAAGAGTTCACGCCTATGCCACGAGTCCCGTGAAATCCAATATTTGACATGACATAACCCTACAAATAGACTGGACTAGATATCTTTAGTGCACAACACTTTTTTACAGTCAGACGAAATTATGTCACTTTGATAATCTTGGTAGAAATTTTGCTCGATCGAGGTAAGAAATTTCTTTTGTTAATTTTGTTATAATTTATGATTTAACGATTTTTTATTTAGTAAATTTTTTGTTCATTCTACAGAATTTTGTGAAAACGTTTACTTTTCCGGGCAAAGATTAGCTAGTTTTCGTATGTCATGCTAATTAATTAAATTTTCCTTACAGCACTCTTCTGTAAACTATTTATTTCGACACAAGAGGATCTTAAATGTTTTCCTTAGTGTCATTTTGAGCCAATTTATATTTGAAATTGTGTATATAAAATTAGAAAATTAACCTTACTGTCCAAAACGTATTAGTCAAATCTTTTCATTATAAATTATGGCATGCCGGTACTGCACTGCATTGTAATGTATAAAAGTATGATGTGGCCAAGTATAGTACCATGTAGTTAATATGTAATTGTAAGTTAAAATTATTGTGTGCCAGTCTATAGCATATCTATACAATGTCCGTTTTATGTTGTATGGTACATCCAATATCAGATATCTATGATATAACGTTTAATTTGCACTGCATTTTGTTAATTTGCGGTTGTAAATAATAGCTGCAGTTATTATCATCTTATCTATATTTTTTCATCATAATCTTTTAAGATCTTTTTCATACCTTAATTTTAGAATTATTAGTAATTAATTTGAGAAATAATGGAAGAAATAAGTGACGTATTCTATTCACGTGACGTATGAACTTAGTAGCACGTATATTTTGTATAAGTAACACGTATTAATTATGGGAGCCTACGGAGGTATTGTGTACCCGAAGGAGTAGTTTTATGTCCTTATTGTATTGCTATGGCCTTCACCTATATTTATATTTTAGCTTCCTCACCATAAACGAACATTTCTTACCCTGTCTGATGACATGTCACGACCGTTGAAGTATTTTACCGAGTTATATTTTGTCGTTATCCGCCTGGATGTGTTTTCCACGCAGAGATCCATCGTTCCACATGGTTGTGCCCTCTAAAACCGCCAAGACGCTGATTTTTGTAGTCAACGGAACAGCTCAGTGGGATAAAACTCTACAACACTGACAGGGGTGTCAAAAAAGGAGTCAACATTTTTCGTGTTTAGCGGACATTATTTTAAGTTTACTTCTTAGTACTACTTAAAGTTTGAAGTAAAAAGGAAACGACCTTGATACTCAAGATAGAACAAGAACAGTTTAAATAGGACGTGCAGCTTCTTCTAGAAAACAGATACTGAGCTCAGATTTTTTTTTCGTTTTTTTTTTCGTTCTTTTCTTCTAACTAGTTGTTTCCTTCATTCATTGTAAATAATCATTTTCTGTAAATAAACTAATCTTGTAAATAAGTGTACCATGATGTTTCTTTACCTGCTGTCAGACACGTTCGTCCATCCTGCACAAAACTTATTGATAGATAGGCAAACAATAACTCCGGAAATTTTGTTGCTTAATTCAAAAAGAGATGGATACAAATTGAATAAATGTACCACTTATACAGTCATTGCCCTTAGTTTCAAAAACATGCTATTTAGATATAAATGAGAAATAACATTTTATTATCAAACTGATTTGATTTTTGTGAACACGGGACCTGTGTACGGATCGGTAAATGCTATACAGAGCTTAATTATTCTTTGTACATTCGTAGAACCGACTATACAAACACGTTAAAGGCATGCAAACAGTTTCCCCCTTCTAGGGCACATCTATCTAAATATATAATGATCATTTTGTAGAAATTTGGTTTAATGTCTGTATATAAAATATTGGTCGATCATGTGCGGAACCCTAGAATCGGACTCAAGGAACAAGACTATTAACTACCGATATTGACATTCCGTATCCTCCCGTTTAATCAGGGAGTCAAGTGGCGCAGTGGTTAGCATTTTTGGACATACGCCAGCGATCCGCGTTTTTCGATTAACCGGACCGGATCGATTCCTAGTTGCGCTGGATATCCCGACTAGTAGTTCAGTACTGGAATTTACCTTTAATTTGGTACTGTTTCCCAACAGTATCAGTCCTAGACTGGTTGCTGGGGAGGTAAATGAATGCCTGCCGTGGAGCTCGGTTGGAAATAAGTTGTTCCAGTCAGTGAGGACTTTTCGTCCAAGAAGAAACTTTACTTACTTTTTAAGCGCACCTGGGGCGTTACATTTCCCAAGAGGCGTTTTTAATTTCGTACCAATTACAACAAAAAAAAGAAACACTTAAATTTAAAAAAAAAGAACTATGTTGTTTTATACGGCTAGAAATGTCAAGTATATATTTATGTAGACAAGGTTACTGTCGCGGGAGTGGCTGCTTTTTTAATATCTGACTTTTGCAGCCCACCCGCAGATTGACGTCACAATATAAAACACACTGTGTACGTCGGATTAGTTCTACTAGTATTTATGAAACATAAATTGGATTAAATCCAACATCCAAAGTAAATACGTTACCACTTTCAGTGGAGTAAATACGTAATAAAATACACTGGCTAACGATTTGACCCGTCAATCCAATTCCACATGGGAGGGGGGTGGAATGTGTGGGGGGTGGATGAGGGTGGTGGTGGTGTGTGGGTGTGGTGTGTTGGGGGGGGGTGGAGTGGCTTGGGGGGGTGGGGGTGGGGGGGGGGGGCGGGGTGTTGGGTTTTTTTTTTTTTATTTTTTTTTAAAAAGGCTGAATTTGTATACATAATAATTAGGGGTTCGCATTGGATTTGGTTTTCACATATCGGACCATGCATTCGAAGGAAACGATAATATTTATTTTGTTGTTTTACATGTAAATTTGCTGATATATGTCTATCTGTTTGTACACATGTTATGCTCTTCAAGAATGGAGGAAATAAAAGAATCAATCAATCATCCTATGTTATCCGTGGAACGCGTTCAGTCAGAGTCGCCTCAATTAGGAAATAATACGTTTAACGCCACAGAATATTTCTAAGGTCACGGAGTTTGATTGGCCAGCTCGTAATGACAACAGATTTCGAGGTCACTTGCTCAGTCAAGTGTGACTTACCGGCCCTAAGTATTCCTTCTCAGGAGAAGGAACAATAATGTTGTATTGCATTGCACACTGTATTGTACTGCGACTGGCACACATTACTGCTGGTGGTTCGCACGATAGGTAAACATTGCTGTTGGTGGTTCGCACGACAGGTAAACATTGCTGTTGGTGGTTTGCACGACAGGTAAACATTGCTACTGGTAGACGGTTATATGTCTTAGAATAGTCCAAAATTGCATTCATCATTTAAGAGATACATATCCATAACAAATGAAAAAATTGATTTAAATATTTAACATTTAGCATTTGTCATTAAATATGTCGAATATATCATTTGGTTTTCAAAAAATAAGCATAAGGTATTTGACATTTTGATCAATATTTACTATCTGGCAATTAGTGTGATCCACTTTTGCAGACCGATGCGACATGCTAATTGTCAAATGCTTAATAAAAAACATATAATGCTAAATGCAAATTAACGAATCTTAAATGCTACATAAAAATGATGTATACGATTTAATTAATGCTCAATGCCAAATGCTAAATCTCAAATAGTTAATGTTTATCGCTAAATCATAAATGTTAATCGTCAAAATCTTTTACTTTGTGAGTATGCCAAATGCCAACGGGCTATTATATAACCCCAAACTACAGCATGCACAAAATAATTTTGAATATAAAGGTCCTACAACATGTACCTTCGTAGAAACTGGATGATGCAACTTTGTCATCATTGAGCATTTTGAAATATTCAAGATGGCCGTCAAAAATGAAAAATTGATTTATATCGTAAATTGTTGATTCAAGATGGCCGTCAAAAATGAAAAATTGACTTATATCGTAAATTGTAGAGGATTTGGACAGGATTATTAATGTATATATCATTTTTGTTGCTAGACGTAACAACATAAACAATAAATGTATATTTCAAAAGAAAATTAGAAAGATCTAAAATGGCTGTCAAAATGGCCGACAAAACGGAAAATTTCTATATTTTGCATCAGATACTCTAAGTGTGCAGATTTCCTACAGTATATGATTACTTCTAATAATTTAAAATGTTTGTACACTTTAAGTGTTTCTTAAGTAACTTTATAGCAAAGATGTGGATAAAATGGTTTTTTATTCAAAAGCATCACAATCTAAACACAAAACATAAGAACGTGGTATGATTTGTGATCAGTTTGCTACAAATAACAATAAGGATACACTTAAGGACTTTAAACTCTATGTTTCTATATTTGTAAAATTTAAATCAAGAAGATAATCATAATATCAATGCATAATAGATAAATTAGTATCTGCTAAACGATGCATGAGTACTGTTTATGAAGTTCACATTCGGATGATAAGTTTTATTCGGATATTGGTTGCCGTTGCTGGAGAGAAAGAGCAAATATCTGCTTGTTTTTACATTGTTAAAAGAAAAAAAAATAACCATTTTGTCCAATGTTAAAAGGGTTAGTTGATTTTTACGTTGCAACACACCAAAGTAGGTGACGTTGAAGTAATGTAAAACTTTAACATGATGGTGTTAAACAAGAAACCCTTAAGTCGCAGCCTGCCCAGTATAATTTCGGTGACTCACCCATATAATATAGGAGGTTGGTGATTGATGTTTTCGATTTACAGCGTCGAAAAATGATTTTGAAAAGCGTCTTTTGATAAAAGTCCGGACATTTGGATGAAAACGTGGCTCATGAGCTTGTTATAATAACATTTAATTTTTTATAAATGCACACTGGGGATTTAGATGAGTTACAGCACAAGTTACATTTGCATAGGCGGCAAAGGTCACGCTTCAAGTATCGGAGAAGGGACCACAATATCGGATCAGATTCAATGATTAATGATAGGCAAATACAAAATATTACTTGAATACATCTTGTAAGAATGAACTAATTGCCATACATGGATGAAGGTTTATCAAAGTCCTTGGGGGTTTATCAAGTTTCATCTCAATTTTACTGTTTAAAATTAACTTATTATTGTGATGTTTTAATATTAGAACACTATTATTCAAATACGTTATATCAATCTTAACTTAAAAAAACCCCTGGACGATTGACATGTATAGCACTTCAGTTTTCGAAGTATACTTACAGAATCAATAGAATGGGATTTGAAAAAAAGTCGAATTGAAATGGATGTTCGTGTGGACAGGTAGGGTGTTTTAGAGTGATTTTTGTGCGGGAAAAAGGGGAAAAATTGACTGGGAAAAAGACCCCCCCCCCTATAAAATGGGGGGTATTTTATGGTGTACGTTCATTTAGAGCACGCTTATTGCTTCAAATAAACCTGAATAGCGGTAATATACATTGGACCAGAGATGAATGGATGGTTGAAAGTTTCAACCAAAGATAAAAAATAATTTTTGCATAAATTGCTTATCGTAAGTATATAAAAAGCAGTGTGTTTTCCTTCATGAGATCAAAAAAAAAATGGGGTTCAGTTTCCTACAACACGGGGATATTACTGCTAAAGGTGTGGAGCTTTT
>NW_026459681.1:0-24088 GCF_021730395.1 Mercenaria mercenaria
GATCTCCTAAACCCCTTGAAGGATTTTCATCAAACTTGGGTCAACTGATCACCTCATCAAGAACTCATGAGTCAGCCATGTCAACTCAAGGTCAAGGTCACAGCTCAAGGTCAAAGGTTTCAGCTCTGTATCTCCTAAACCCCTTGAAGGATTTTCATGAAACTTGTGTCAAATGATCACCTCATCAAGACGATGTGCAGAATTCATGAGTCAGCCATGTCAGTTCAAGGTCAAGGTCACAGCTAAAATCAAAGGTTTACCCTTTCACTATCCATAGCAGTGGCGGGGGATTTAGCTGTCTTTCAGACTGCCTTGTTTCAAGTTAAAATGGGTATATCTCCATAACTAATGAAGATACTGATCTGAAATTTCATTTATGTCAACAGATTTATTTGGCAGATCCTTCTTTTGTTCACTTACAATATTTATTTTTTTAATTACTTCCCTTTTACGTTTCTATAAATAGCTTATTTTTAGTAACTTTTTTATTATTGGCCGTAGGGAAAAACCGAGACCACTTTTCTGTGGTACAACATGGATGGTACCTCCAATTTTTAGGTGTATTTTGACATATCTATACCTTGTAAGAATTTTTTTTTTCTTTTTGGCTGAATTTCTTCGCTTTGTTGTTCCTGTCCTTTGGACTTAGATATTTTTTCTGAGGACCTTCTTGTCCTCAAGTGCAATGATAACAGGTGAGCGATATAGGGCCATCATGGCCCTCTTGTATATCTGATTACCTCCCCTGATTGTAATCAAAATGATTTATATCAGTGAGTACTTATAGAACTTATTTGAAATTTCATTATTGTTATTAGTTGGACTGAGCCAATCAGGGTAGATAACTATGGACTTATTTTATGTCAAATTACCTCCCTTTATTTCAAATAAAAAATGGGTGTATCTCCGTAACTAATGAAGATACTGATTTCATTTATGTCAACAGATTTATTTGGCAGATCCTTTTGTTCACTTACAATATTTTTTTTCGTAATTACTTCCCTTTTACGTTACTATAAATAGCTTATTTTTAGTAACTTTTTTATTACTGGCCGTAGGAAAAAACCGAGACCACTTTTCTGTGGTACAACATGGATGGTACCTCCAATTTTTAGATATATTTTGACATATCTGTACCTTGTAAGAATTTTTTTTTCTTTTTGGTTAAATTTCTTCATTTTGTTGTTTCTGTCCTTTGGACTTAGATATTTTTTCTAAGGACCTTCTTGTCCTCAAGTGCAATGATAACAGGTGAGCGATATAGGGCCATCATGGCCCTCTTGTTTTCTTTTTTTGTGCATACGACTATAGCATACTTGTGGGGGGAGGGTGTGCATTTGTCACCAACAGCTCTTGTCAATGACAGCTCTTGTTTTACTTATGTTAGACTTTTGTGTTATATTTATTATGTTCATAAGTATTTGTTTTGGTATTTTTTTAAATAAATAGATTAAAATCTGTGTTGAAATTTTCAGTGATTGTTGTATTGTTTTCAAAATGGTATTAAGTGGCATTTGTACGAACAAATGATTATGAGAAATGAAAAAGAATTTTTAAATGCAATTTGGAAATTTGTTCGTATGTACGAACAAATCTGGACTGTTCAAACAAAATGTCAGAACTGAAAGTATCTTTTGCATACAGACCCTGGATTTGTTCGTATGTACGAACAAATTCCAAATTGCTTTTTTTTTTTTAAAGTTAATTCTTTTTCAGTTCTCTCATTTGTTCGTACATACGAACAAATGCAGGCTGCTCATTACGAACAAATGATTGTGAATGAAAAAGAATTTTTAAAGCAGTTCGGAATTTTGTTCGTACATACAAACAAATCTGGGCTGTTCGAACAGAATATCGGAATTGAAAAATAATATGGACAGGATTTGTTCGTACGTACGAACAAAATTCAAAATTGCATTTTTTTAAGAATAAATTCTTTTTCAGTTTTCTCATTTGTTCGTACGTATGAACAAATGACAGTGAGAAATGAAAAAGAATTTTTAAAGCAGTTTGGAGTTTTGTTCGTACGTCCGAACAAATCTGGGCTGTTTGAACAGAATATCAGAATTGAAAAAAAATATGGACAGGATTTGTTGGAACAGAATATCAGAATTGAAAAATAATATGGACAGGAATTGTTCGTACGTACGAACAAAATTCCAAATTGCATTTTTTTAAGAATAAATTCTTTTTCAGTTCTCTCATTTGTTCGTACGTACAAACAAATGATAGTGAGAAATGAAATGAAAAAGAATTTTTAAAGCAGTTTGGAATTTTGTTCGTACGTCCGAACAAACCGGGGCTATTTGAACAGAATATCAGAATTGAAAAAAAATATGGACAGGATTTGTTCGTACGTACGAACAAAATTCCAAATTGCATTTTTTAAAGAATAAATTCTTTTTCAGTTCTCTCATTTGTCCGTACGTACGAACAAATCCAGACTGTTTGTACGTACGAACAAATGATAGTGAGAAATGAAAAAGAATTTTTAAAGCAGTTTGGAATTTTGTTCGTACATCCGAACAAATCAGGGCTGTTTGAACAGAATATCAGAATTGAAAAAAAATATGGACAGGATTTGTTCGTACGTACAAACAAAATTCCAAATTGCATTTTTTAAAGAATAAATTCTTTTTCAGTTCTCTCATTTGTTCGTACGTACGAACAAATCCAGACTGTTCTTACGTACGAACAAATGATAGTGAGAAATAAAAAAGAATTTTTAAAGCAGTTTGGAATTTTGTTCGTACGTCCGAACAAATCTGGGCTGTTTGAACAGAATATCAGAATTGAAAAAAAATATGGACAGGATTTGTTCGTACGTACGAACAAAATTCCAAATTGCATTTTTTTAAGAATAAATTCTTTTTCGATTTTCTTATTTGTTCGTACGTACGAACAAATCCAGGCTGTTCATACGTATGAACAAATGATAGTGAGAAATGAAAAAGAAATTTTAAAGCTATTTTGGAATTTTGTTCAGACGTCCGGACAAATCTGGGCTGTTTTGAACAGAATATCAGAATTGAAAAATAATATGAACAGGATTTGTTCGTACGTACGAACAAAATTCCAAATTGCATTTTTTAAAGAATAAATTCTTTTTCAGTTCTCTCATTTGTTCGTACGTACGAACAAATCCAGACTGTTCAGAATTGAAAAAAAATATGGACAGGATTTTTTCGTACGTACAAACAAAATTCCAAATTGCATTTTTTAAAGAATAAATTCTTTTTCAGTTCTCTCATTTGTTCGTACGTACGAACAAATCCAGACTGTGTACGAACAAATGATAGTGAGAAATGAAAAAGAATTTTTAAAGCAGTTTGGAATTTTGTTCGTACGTCCGAACAAATCTGGGCTGTTTGAACAGAATATCAGAATTGAAAAAAAATATGGACAGGATTTGTTCGTACATAAGAACAAAATTCCAAATTGCATTTTTTTAAGAATAAGTTCTTTTTCAGTTCTCTCATTTGTTCGTACGTACGAACAAATGATAGTGAGAAATGAAATGAAAAAGAATTTTTAAAGCAGTTTGGAATTTGTTCGTACGTCCGAACAAATCTGGGCTGTTTGAACAGAATATCAGAATTGAAAAATAATATGGACAGGAATTGTTCGTACGTACGAACAAAATTCCAAATTGCATTTTTTTTAAGAATAAATTCTTTTCAGTTCTCTCATTTGTTCGTACGTACAAACAAATGATAGTGAGAAATGAAATGAAAAAGAATTTTTAAAGCAATTTGGAATTTTGTTCGTACGTCCGAACAAATCGTGGCTGTTTGAACAGAATATCAGAATTGAAAAAAAATATGGACAGGATTTGTTCGTACGTACAAACAAAATTCCAAATTGCATTTTTTTTAAGAATAAATTCTTTTTCAGTTCTCTCATTTGTTCGTACGTACGAACAAATCCAGACTGTTCTAACGTACGAACAAATGATAGTGAGAAATGAAAAAGAATTTTTAAAGCAGTTTGGAATTTTTGTTCGTACGTCCGAACAAATCTGGGCTGTTTGAACAGAATATCAGAATTGAAAAAAATATGGACAGGATTTGTTTGTACGTACGAACAAAATTCCAAATTGCATTTTTTTAAGAATAAATTCTTTTTCGATTCTCTTATTTGTTCGTATGTACGAACAAATCCAGGCTGTTCATACGTATGAACAAATGATAGTGAGAAATGAAAAAGAAATTTTAAAGCTATTTTGGAATTTTGTTCAGACGTCCGGACAAATCTGGGCTGTTTTGAACAGAATATCAGAATTGAAAAATAATATGAACAGGATTTGTTCGTACGTACGAACAAAATTCCAAATTGCATTTTTTAAAGAATAAATTCTTTTTCAGTTCTCTCATTTGTTCGTACGTACGAACAAATCCAGACTGTTCAGAATTGAAAAAAAATATGGACAGGATTTTTTCGTACGTACAAACAAAATTCCAAATTGCAATTTTTAAAGAATAAATTCTTTTTCAGTTCTCTCATTTGTTCGTACGTACGAACAAATCCAGACTGTTGACGAACAAATGATAGTGAGAAATGAAAAAGAATTTTTAAAGCAGTTTGGAATTTTGTTCGTACGTCCGAACAAATCTGGGCTGTTTGAACAGAATATCAGAATTGAAAAAAAATATGGACAGGATTTGTTCGTACGTCAGAACAAAATTCCAAATTGCATTTTTTTAAGAATAAGTTCTTTTTCAGTTCTCTCATTTGTTCGTACGTACAAACAAATGATAGTGAGAAATGAAATGAAAAAGAATTTTTAAAGCAATTTGGAATTTTGTTCGTACGTCCGAACAAATCGTGGCTGTTTGAACAGAATATCAGAATTGAAAAAAAATATGGACAGGATTTGTTCGTACGTACAAACAAAATTCCAAATTGCATTTTTTAAAGAATAAATTCTTTTTCAGTTCTCTCATTTGTTCGTACGTACGAACAAATCCAGACTGTTCTAACGTACGAACAAATGATAGTGAGAAATGAAAAAGAATTTTTAAAGCAGTTTGGAATTTTTGTTCGTACGTCCGAACAAATCTGGGCTGTTTGAACAGAATATCAGAATTGAAAAAAATATGGACAGGATTTGTTCGTACGTACGAACAAAATTCCAAATTGCATTTTTTTAAGAATAAATTCTTTTTCGATTCTCTTATTTGTTCGTATGTACGAACAAATCCAGGCTGTTCATACGTATGAACAAATGATAGTGAGAAATGAAAAAGAAATTTTAAAGCTATTTTGGAATTTTGTTCGGACGTCCGAACAAATCTGGGCTGTTTGAACAGAATATCAGAATTGAAAAATAATATGATAAGGATTTGTTCGTACGTACGAACAAAATTCCAAATTGCATTTTTTTTAAGAATAAATTCTTTTTTGGTTCTCTTATTTGTTCGTACGTACGAACAAATCCAGGCTGTTCATACGTATGAACAAATGATAGTGAGAAATGAAAAAGAAATTTTAAAGCTATTTTTGAATTTTGTTCGGACGTACGAACAAATCTGAGCTGTTTGAACAGCATGTCAGAACTGAAAAATAATACGGAATATGGATTATTGTTCATACGTACGAACAGCCAGGATTTGTTCGTACGTACGAACAAAATTCCAAATTGCATTTAAAAATGTGAGAAATGAACAAGAATTTGTAAATTTTATTTGGAATTTTGTTCGTACGTACGAACAAATTTTGATTTTCTGTTGCTGTGGTCTGCGATTTCTTAAATTTTTGCTGTGATTTTCACCAGTAAAAACTCCGTATAGCGGCAAAAAAGAGGGACAGACCGGAAGATCCTCTTTTATTCCGGAAGCAGATTTAACATAATTCTAAACCTTCATTTGAGTACAACGTTAACTTTCCTAAAACCTCAGTACAGTCCGTTTTGTTTTGAATGTCGGAAACAATATCGATTTTGACCTTATTATAAACTACCTTGGTGTAGTTTTGCAACTTTGTATGAATTAGACAAGACACCTGCAGTAATATTAAGCAAATTATTGACTTATTTAAGGTTAAAAAGTGTACTGGTTGGTATGACCCTCATTACATCTAACTGAAAACAATCTTTGTCCCATCAACTCTTAATGATTTCTTAAGAATCTTTGTCTGGCAGTCCTATGAATACGGTCTGTCTAAGAAAAATAATGGTGATGTGGTGAACAAAACTGCGCGCAAGAAAGAACGTTTCTAAATTACTGTTCACGAAATTAATGAAAAAAAAATGGTGCATTTTTAACATATCTGAATCACCTTAAGATTTGATAATCATGATATGAACAGTTAAAAATCAAACTATTGGCACTGGTAAACCTTCATTTGCGTCTGAAGAAGCATTTCGAAATCTTAAGTTTGTGTTAGAAGCCTACACTGATAAAGGTTTTGAATTTTAAATAATAGAATCAACTTTGACGGTGCATACAAAACAGCATATTTTGCACGTGCTATCTTTGGCTCTGTATAATCCAAATCTTTGCGTGTATAAATTATGGTACGGATGTTGGATTTTTGTAACAAAATTTAAAAATATCTTTATGTTTAAATTTATTATTAAAGGTCATGGAACAGTTCTTAATACAAGCACAATTGGAATTTTTATATTTTAGGCCAGATGCCATTTTATCTTTTTCATGTATTCAACAATGAAACAGTTGTTAATTTCCATACTAAATTCGTACTAAAATAGAAAAATAAATAAAACTGCACACTATTACAACCTGGAATATAGGAATTCCAGCGCATCTGTTTCATTTAATGTACATTATTACACCTAACATGTCAATTCATTTAATTAACCCTTGCCATGCTAAATTTCTATAATGAACTTGTCCATCTTTCATTTTGGACAGTACCGTTAACTGTTAAAAGGGGTGCATACCAAATAATGTTATTGACTGAATGGCGAACAGTACAGACTATGATCAGACTGCACGGAAGTGCAGGCTGATCTTGGTCTGCACTGGTTGCAAAGGCAGAATCACTTGCCGCCGGCAGGCTACGGGTTAATATTGATGTTTGGCCATATAAGTTATACGATTAAAAGGAACCATGAGGAACTTTAATACTTACGAATAGATATTTGATATCAATACGTAAACAGATACTGAAATGCATTTTCATTTCAACTCTTTGTAAATTTGAAAAGAAAGATGCATAGTTCATGAAATAAAAGCGCATGTTGTGTGTGCGTGCGTGCGTGTGAGCTAGCGTGCGTGTGTCTTTTTCAACAATTGTTAAGTCATATAAACGAAGGCGTCTGCTTTCAGCAGTGAGTAATATACCAAACTCTGTATTGCTGTCTAACCAGAATATTACGATGTAGACACGTGGCATGCTACACCCAGTCACATTATACTGACCATTCCTAGAATTATGCTCTTTATGTTGAGCTCAAGGCGAGAAAGCTACTAGTATCATTGGTTACGTCTTTGGCATGATGCAGCAAGGGAGCCAGCCCACGACATCCCGCACTCTACCCTTTGGCTAACGAGGCCATAAAATGCATGATTTGAGATGACTGATACGTAATGTCCGTTATAATAATTTATGCCTTCACTACTTGCCATCATTTATAGGTTTTGGAAAGATTTGTAATGATTGAAATAATCAGCATAACCCGCTAAACGTATAGAAAGTCAAAGAAATGAATATCTAAAAACTTAACTTATTTCCCATTATCTTGTTCTTCAGGAATAAGACGTTTCTACTCAGTATCACTTCTCAGCCTTTTTTCTAATGAAACTGAAAATCCCATGGCTGTTGTAGACATTCTCCATATCTGTTTTGAAATTTTAGCTCTAGAAAGCGTTTAAGAAAATAAATGCCTATTTTCATATAATTTGCTGTGATTAAAACTTGTTCTCCAAACAATCTGGAGTTGCACGATAAAAGAAGATTGCATTTGTGTAGATTGATTTATTGCTCAGATCAGAATTCTGTACACTGGCATCCAATATATTTCGATATGTTGCAATATTAAATATTAAATCGGCATTTTTAAAATTGAACCGATTTGTACAGAATATTTCAGGACCGGCGTGTTTAAGAAAATCATTTATCTTAAAATGATTGATGACACAGCGGAGCTGCGGTTGACTCGTCTGCACATTTTACATGCAACACATATTACAGTTGTAATACCTTCTTCGTCATCTAGCAATTTTAAATCTCAGCTGATTTTCTATTATAGCATTACTAGAGTCATTACAGTTTACCCAGTGCCATAAATAAAAGATCTTTTCTAGCACAAAAAAAACATTTTCTAATTAATTTATATGCATGTATGCATTTTATAGTATGATTTATAGTTGAACTGTAGAGTTTAGATTTAGACTTTAAAATGGTAAACATTTTCTTTTAAATTTTTGAAATCAACACAGGCCCAGACATTAACCCTTCTGGACACTATGGTCCGTTTTAGTTGTCGAGTTAGTGCAGTTATTCCGTAGGTTGATTAAACAACTTAAAGAAATATTCTTTTCACCACGAAAGGTAGCAAACTGCTATTTACCGATAACACGACGATTGCATCAATACAGATACTTTGTAGTTGTTGGGTTTGGAGTCACACCGACACAGTTTAGGTCATATGGCGACTTTTGCAGCTTTTGACTGTGGATGAAGACCTTAGGTGCCTCTCTGGACATTATGTCACATCACGGGTGGGTATCTTCAAGTTGGTAGAACCATCGACCTTCCGCAATACAACTGAATGACTTCTTCACATGAAGAATATTACACCCCTAGCAAGGCTTCATACCCAAATCGGTCAGGGGCACGTGATTCTCAGTCAACGACCTTACCGACTTGCTAACGGAAGCCCATAATGCATATTAGTATAGTCGATTTCTTTCCTACCATTGAACGTACCTATATATGACTTAAGGACTTCATACTAGAAATGTACACAGTAAAAATCATTCGTCCTCTGCCTATAGAAAACTTATCATTTTTAGCTTTACTTTACTCTAACAAAATAATTATGTTACCTGATTGCTGTTGCAAGCGTTATATCTATGTCAAACAAATAATATTGTTTTCTTGTAAATATTATCTTTTTACCTAAATGCATAGCCTATGAATTTATATCAACGACAGTATGATTCTAAAGGAAAAAGGATATAATTTTTTTGTTTGTAATATATATGTCATGTAATGAATCGGAATAACAATAATACTACATATACAAAAATTTATGATGAGATAGCTGGTTTTAGTTTTAATAATTGTAAACTTACATCAAACTTTGGCTTTTACTGGAACAGTATTCACTCATTTCGTAAAATTCTGTGCCATTTCTTTTTACAATTGTTAGTGTTAAGTTTGTAAAAAGTTGTATTTAAAAAGCCTACGACCGTATGTTTGATGTTTATGATGTTCTCTGCTTTTAACATGGTAATGCACAAACTTATGTTGTTGCTTTGATTTACTTTTTATATTTATTTGTGTAAGGGTTACGGCTGGTGGGGAGAATAATTTTCATAATTTTCTATTACTCTAGAAAATAGTAAAATAAAAAGCAAATTTAGTAAATTTGTATTCCCCGCTAAATAGGTTGTTTTGGGAAAAAGGGGACTATATTTGTGACAGGAATGGCCGTACCGGCGACAGTAACCATCAGAACAAATCAACACCCTTTACAATATTTACAAATTTATTTACATAAGATGATTATTAACAATGAATAGATATGAAAAGAAAAAAAAACTGATTAGAAGAAAGAAAAAAAAAGAAAGTTCAGTATCTCTAGATACAAAAGTTCTTATAGTCCATTCTAATCTGACGTGACACAGGTCTTTAATGTAATTGTGAACTTTAAGTAGCACAAACAAAACAGCTTCTAAATTCAAAATACAGTCCCTTTAAACCGTGAATACGTTGATTCCGTATTGGCTCCCTATGGTGGTAGGTGATTGCATCCCTGAGCTGACTTCAGAGGATAACAAAAATCATCGTCTTTGCGGTTTACGGCACAACCATGGGACGTAAGCTCTGCGCTGGGAATATCACATCCAGGCGAGTGAAGACAAGTGAACCTCGGGCATTGTACTTCCGGGTTATGACATCACCAGGTAAAATCGTCTGGCGGAAGAAGCTAAAATATATAACATATGGTAAGCACCATAGCAAAACAAATAAGTCAGGGCATAAAACTGCTCCTTTGGGTACACCATACCTCCGTAGGCTCCCATAAATAATACGTGCTACTTATACAAAACATATGTGCTACTAAGTTCAAACGTCACATGATTAAAATACGTCACTTATTACTTCCGTTATTACAAAGATTACTTACTTAAAAGACTAAAGTTAAAGTATGAAATGATATGAAAAGTATATGATGAAACATTATAGATACGGACATGATAAACTGCAGCTATTATTTACAACTACAAATTAACAAAATTCAATGTAAATCAAACGTTATATGAGAGTTGGCATCCACATAATATCTAATGCCATACACTACAACGGACATTAATTAGATGTGCTATAGACTGGCACACAATTACAAATTACAATAATATATTACAAACATGGCACTAGACTTGCCATATAGATTTATACATAACAATACAATGCAGTAATGGCGTTCCATAATAACGAAATGTTTGACATAAGTTTTTGAAACAAAGTACTTTATAAATATCATGTTACAAATTTCAGTACAAATTTTACATCTTATATAAATGAAACATTTAGACTCCTCTTTCTAAATAATTTACAAAAGTCTGAAAAATTTAATAAATTATCCTGACATACCGAAACTAGCCAAAATCATATGCCGAAAAGTAAATGTTACAGAATTCTGTAGAATGAACAAAAATTTACCAAATAAAAATCGTAATGCAAAAATCATACAAAAATCTAACGAATAAATTTCTTACCTCGATCGAGCATAAATTTCTAGCAAGAAAATAATTCAGACATAGATTCGTCTATAATGTCGGAAGGTGGTGTGCGCAAGGCATATCTAGTCTAGTCTATTTAAAGGATAATGTCCCGCCAAATACTAAATTTCATGGGATTCACGGCTAAGCCGTGAGCTATGACTATTGTCATTTTCACGGGATTCACGATATAGCCGGGGAATCTAACTACTTTGGCGCGAATTTAAATTGACAATTTGAGGCCCATTATAGTGGTTTTGGGGATAAAACATAAATTACTGAAGTTTATAAAATATCAACTTTCTTATTACTGAACAGAATTTAATGAAATTTACATGGAAATTTAAGTTATGAAATACAGAAAAACATGAGAGGTATTTCATGCGTGAAATCTGACATTTACCTCAATAACTCAAAAATTTACAAAAAGATGATGCAATACCTGCATTTACACTACAGATAAAATAAGGCCCGTATGTCAATTTGTGACACACGTCCCCCCTTAAAAAGAAAATTTATAATTTTCTTAAATGAAAACAAAATGACATACTGAAAATAGCAAACACAAAAGAAAACACACACTGTCACTATCTGTACATCATATAATATAGCCACCTGCCTACACTCTACTCAAATAATCTGCGCCTACATTTTCTCTACCAGGAATTGCTCTGATACTGATCCTATATGGCTGCAATGCCAATGCCCATCTCATCAGCCTGGAATTGCTAAGTTTCGCTTTATTCAAATAAGTGAGCGGCTGATGATCTGTCTCTAATACAAAGTCTTTACCGAACAAATACCGGTGAAACTTAGCTACTGCCCATACTATCGCTAAACACTCCTTCTCTATCACTGAGTACTTTTGTTCCCTAGGTAGCAATTTTCTACTAGCATACGCTACAGGTAATTTCTCTCCATCACTTTCCTGAAGCAATACTGAGCCTAAACCTAAATCTGAAGCATCTACTCTCAATATAAAAGTCTGATCTAAATCTGGCAACTTCAAAATAGGCGGACCCATTAAGCTAGCCTTCAAAGTCTGAAAAGCCTTTTCTTGACTTTCACCCCACTCTACAAGATTTGGCTGACCCTTTTTCGTCAAATCTGTGAGTGGAACTGCAATGGCGGCAAAATTTGGGATAAACTTTCTGTAAAATCCAACTACACCTAAGAACGAACGTATTGCCTTCTTGGTTTTCGGTCTCTCGGCATCTTGTATAGCCTGTACTTTATTTGGAACTGGTTCAAGGGTCTGAACATCTCCTATTATGTGCCCTAAACATTCTAACTTCTGAAAACCTATAAACACTTAGTCGGTTTTGCTGTTAACTTAGCCTCTCTTAGTCTGGTTAACAACTCAGTAAGGCTACTACATGTTCTGGCCATGTGATTGTATACACCAGGATATCATCTATGAAGCTATCTGAGTGCCCTAGGTCCTTCAAAACCTTCCGCATCAGTCTACAAAACGTTGCTGGTGCGTTAACTAATCCAAAGGGCATCTTACGGAACTGGAACAAACCTTTCGGGGTTTCAAAAGCAGTCATGGGTTTTGCCTTTTCAGACAAAGGAACCTGCCAGTAACCTTTGCTCAAGTCTATTTAGAAAAATATCTATACTTAGATAGCTTTGAAAACATTTCCTCCATGTTTGGCATAGGTTCAGCATCGAAAACCCTCAGTTTGTTGACCTGACGAAAATCTATACAGAACCTTATACTGTTATCTTTTTTCCTTATGAGGACGATAGGGGAGGAAAATGGAGCATTGGATGGTTCGATTACTCCCAACTCCAACATTTTATCTACTTCCTCTTTCACTACTGGCTGCGAATGAAAAGGAATAGGGTAACCCTTTACTCTTATCGGATCGTAGTTGACAACGAATATCAGTTCAACTAAGAAATTTCCAGGAAATCTGTTAACATCTAGAAATTTCTAACAAGCTACTATTCCTGCTTACATTCACTGGTAACTCTAAAAAAATACCTCTACTCTTTGTACGTTCGTCCCCTGTTTTTTAAAGGACACAAACATACCCTTTTTTCTACCTACTCGAAAACTCATCATAATTTCATTGGGATCTAATCTTCAAAATCCTCAAACCCCCTAAAATAGCGCCCAACCTTACTTAAAATACCCTTTCTGGTATAGACTTACTATCACCCTTTCCCTTTTCACAGTACTTTTTTCAGCATGTTTGATGAAACGTTTTCAATTTTCCCCTCTCACAAACCCTGTAAACATTTAAATTTACTACCTCTACTACCGTGGGACCCTTCCAATGTAACAATAACTTATTATGTTTCGTAGTAACAATACAATCCCTTTACACCTGCCAAAACCTCCTATCTCTACCTTCCTATTGTATACTTCTTGTATCAGCAAAAATTTTTGCTAACTGTTGCTGACACTTACACGATTTTCCAAACTTTCTTGCAAACCATAACATACTGGAAGGGGTTTTAACCTCATCATTCTCCGTTTTACCACCCATAACTCTCTTAGCCATTATCGTCCCGGATTTTTCCTACCAAAAAGTAACCAAAGGGGAAAAATCCCAAACTTTCTGCGAATTTCAGGTAAAAAACAACATAGCTTTCAAATACCTATCCAATCTCTGGGCTCTCACTACACATACCTTAAACACTGCTTTAAACACCGTTAAATTCTCAAAAACCCTTTTACACAAGGGGAGGGGTTTGTAGTTAACTGCCTTAAGACAATAATCTACAACTTCCCCAAAGTTCTGACTAAACTGGATCCACAATCGTAACATTTCCTCTGGCCTCCTAACTACAACATATTACAATCCCTGCACTCTCTCAGTTTCAATACTGGGTAGTGCATGGCTTCTGGAACAGTAGCAAAATCTCCCAATCAAAATTACCTTTTTTCCTATCTCATAGGTTCGATGGGACCAACGATATCGACGGCAACCCCTTTTAAACAGTACAATCAAAGCAATTTTCCCAAACAAACCTTTACTTACCTCCCCTTTACTAATACGTTTACAAATACTACATGACTACATCCCTCCTAACCCTGCCATTACCCTGCCATAAAATTTCCCTAATACCCACACTATTTTCCTTATCCCTAAATGGCCTAAAAGTAACGAATCAGTGCAATTTTCACACAGTTTCCCTAAACTTTTAGGTACAACACTGTCACTTTGTCTAAATTCTGGGCGGATACTCCATAAACAATCTATTCCAATCTCAAACCTAACAACCTTTACCCTAAAACTGTTTAAATCGTCCCTTTCCTCAGCTTTTTCAAACAAATCTAAAGTGCAACTTTTCTGTTGTTTTTTCAAGAATTCCTCCTAATACATAAAAAATCTGAGAGGGAACTTTAAGTTTTTACTTGTTTCTTAACTTTGGTTGCGCCCTATTTTAAAACTGTACCTAACTACTAAACTGGGGTTCACAGCCCCCCTCTACTTAAAAATTATAACATCATTGTAGGATTATCTACAACCAACCCCTCACTGTACCCTTGAAATAGGGACAACAATACAAATTCTAGCACATCACCCTATTTTTCACCCCCATCAGTCTTACATCAAAGGGTTTTTCTCTAAAAACTCTTGCTTCTACAAGCCCCTTTCACTATCACACTGTACAACCGTACCCCATAGCGTTTACATCCCAACCATTAAAGTCCCCGGTTTTTTGTGGGACTTTACAAAACCAAAGCAACCTAACTCCTAAACACACTTATTCTAAAATACTTTTTCCACCCTGACCTCTTTGACTTACCCCCTACTCACTCTTTTTTTTTCCTCTCCCTCCTCTAGATCGTCAGGGCCTCTACCTCAATTTCTATTTTCCTTCATTTCTATCCCCCCTTTACTATTTCCTGTTCCTGCCACTTTAACTCTGCTGCTCATTAGCACGTTACCCCCTACTTTCCACCCCTACAGTAAATGAACAACCCTTTTTCGACCACACTATAACACTTCATACACCAAAGGGTTGAAAACCTCTACCTCAATAGCACATTTCACCTCATTACTATTTGCCACTTACGACTACAAAACGTCCTGAGGTATTTCATATGGTTTATAGCTCCGGCCTTTTGTTCGATTCACACAACTTGGGACCCCCCTCGATTTTGCAAACAAATCTCATCTTCTGCTACTCCTTTTTTTTAAAACAACTTTTTACTACCAAATCTGGAAAGTCTATTACATACAAAAAAAATTGCCCAAGAATAAAACTAACAATCCTTGACTTTTCTCTCCCTTTACTCAACAACCAACCATCAAAAATATTACTTTTTCTGGCAAAAACCAAAAAGGGTCTCATTACCCGGGGGCCCTCTCATTCTAAATTTTTTCATAGCCATCGTCAGGGTTCGAACAAACGAGCAAACGGCTTTCAGTTTATCATAATCCTTCCTATCTTCAACGAACCCTATCAAAAACCCTCTCCCCGACCCTTTAAAGGAACGGTAATTAATGACCATATCCCTTTATCCCAATCCGCGCAACAGCGTACTTTTCGTACACCAATACGCATCCTGGAATAAATTTTTCTCACAAAGGGAGACATCAAAACCTTTTACCCTTTTCTTACTCATTTTTTCAAGTCTGTCTTTAAAATTACTCTTTTTTTAATTTTCCCACTTTTTGCTTTCCCCCTTTTCCGTTTCTAACTTTCAAACTAACATTTAAATTTTCCTTTTTTCCCTTTCTAAATTTTCCGTTCAAAATTTCGTTTATATTTTATCTTTTTCCTTCTGCAACCTACCTCTAACTCTAACCTTACTTCTTTTGTTCTAATCTTTCCTTCTCTGCTTTTAAAACTTTTTTTTTCATATTCTACTTTTCCCTTTTGTAACCCCAGCTTCTAATTCCAAACTTTTTTCTCTGCTTCAAACTCTTTGTTCATATTCTATCTTTTCCTTTTGCAACCTACTTCTAACTCAATCTATCTTTCCTCTTTTAACTACTAGTCTTCATCACGTTCCCCAGCCGTCTTTTCCTTTCAAAGTTACGTAACTCCTTCCTTCATAACCCAACTCCTTTCCTACCTTCGTTTAAACCCACTACACAAACTAAATTTCACAAAGTAACACAAAACACTACGCACTACAGCACTATAACAAACCCGAACACAAAAAAACAAACGTAGGGGAAAACAACAACACATTTTTCACAAAGCTCTACAGTTACCACTGGACCAAAACAAAATACTATACCACTATATACTACACCAAAAGTCCCCACAAAAAAAAAATACAAATAATTGCGCAAAAGTACATGTGCAATCAAGGTTGCATAGGCAACAACAACAAAGTACAGTGACAGTAGCTTAAAAAACCTTTTCCTTTTCAAATATCAATCAACTGTAATGGTGTTAACCTTAGGAAAAAAAAACAAAAATAAATCAAAAAGTGCTTTTTCCTAAGATAAAGTTAAAGGATAACCAACTGGTAGCACTAAAACATAAGAGTAGGTTAAAAGTTATGAAAAACAAACTTGCTAACACCCCAAATAAAAAAAAAAAAAAGTATCTGGGAATACAGTACACAAACAAAATAAACACTGGGAGAAGTAGGGGGACGCAAAATTAAGAGTGAAGGGATAACTCTCCTTTCAAGGGGGGTCACTCTCAGCAAGAATATGATGGGTTAATCAAGAGTGACACAAAAACCCCCAAAAAAAAATAAAAGGAACGAACTCACCCCAAACCAAGTCGTAAGCAAAGTCTATCAGCGGACCACAAAAGCTGGTTACTGAAGCACGGAACGTCCCCTTTTCTTTTCCCGAGGAAGACCACCTGAAAAATGAATAAAACATTTTAGGTTTAAAAAAAAAAAAAACAAGAGGGAAACTTACAAATTATTGCGCAGTTAAAGGGTGTTAATAAGTTGAATAGCACGTGTCGGGCGACCAATCCCCTTCGACACCATTGGACAGGAAAGGCCCCACCGCGACAGTAAACCCTCAGAACAAATCAAAAAACCCTTACAAAATTTACAAATTTATTTACAAAATGATTATTAAAAATGAAAGATATGAAAAGAAAAAAAAAACTGATTAAAAAAAAAAAAAAAGAAAGTTTTAGTATCTCTAGATCAAAATTCTTATACCATTCTAATCGACGTACACAGGGCTTTTTAATGTTTGTGAACTTTAAGTAGCACAAAAAAAACAGCTTTTAACAAAAACAGTCCCCCCTTTTAAAACCCGGGAAAACTTTATTCCCATTGGCCCCTAGGGGGTAGGGATTTTACCCCGAGGACTTCAAGATAACAAAAATATCGTCTTTGCGGTTTTCGGGACAAACCCGGACGAACTCGCGCTGGGGAAATTTACTCCGGCGGTGAAGACAATAAACCCGGGCATTGTACTTTGGGTATGACATCACCAGTAAAACTCGGGGGAAGAAACTAAAATAAAACAATGGAACACCATAGCAAAACAAATAAGTCAGGGCATAAAACTGCTCCCCTTTTGGGACACCAAAATCCGTAGGCTCCCCAAAAAATAATCGGCACTTATACAAAACATATGGCTACTAAGTTCAAAAGCACATGATTAAAATACGTCCCCTTATTACTTTTCCATTATTTCAAAGATTACTTTCTTTAAAAAACAAAGTTAAAGTATAAATGATATGAAAAGATATGATGAAACATTAAGATACGGACATTATAAACTGCAGCTATTATTTACAACTACAAATTAACAAATTCAAATTAAATCAAACGTTTTAAGAGAGTTTGGGACCACATAAATCTAAGCCATACACCACAACGGACTTAATTAGAGGGTATGACTTTGGGACACAATTACAAATTTTCAAAATATATTTCAAACAGGCACTAACTTCCAAAAAATTTAACATAACAAACAAACAGTAATGGGGTTTTATAATAACGAATGTTTTTACAAATTTTGAAACAAGTACTTTTTAAATTTCTGTTACAAATTTCAGTACAAATTTTACATCTTAAAAAAAAAGAAACATTAGATCCTCTTTTTTAAATAATTTTTCAAAAGTCGAAAAATTTAAAAAATTATCCTACTACCGAAACACCAAAAAATATGCCGAAAAATAAATTTTCGAATCTGAAATGAACAAAAAATTTCCAAATAAAAATCGTATCAAAAAACATACAAAAATCAACGAAAAATTTCTTACCTCGATCGACATAAATTTCACAAAAAAAATTTAGACAAGATTCGCTATAATGTCGAAGGGGGTGCGCAAGGGATAACTATCCATTTTATTTAAAAGGATAATGTCCCGCCAAAACAAATTTTTAGGATTTACGCTAACCGGACTATGACTATTTCATTTTCACGGATTTACGATAAGCCGGGGAATCAACACTTTGCGGAATTAAATTGACAATTTGAGGCCCATTATAGTGGTTTTTGGATAAAACATAAATTACTGAAGTTTTTAAAAAAATCAACTTTTTTATTAAAGAACAGAATTTTAAAGAAATTTTCATGGAAATTTAAGATGAAATACAGAAAAAAAGAGAGGATTTCATGCGGAAAACTGACTTTACCTCAAAACTCAAAAATTTTCAAAAAGAAATGCAATACCTGCATTTACACTACAGATAAAATAAGGCCCGTATGTCAATTTGTGACAATATTTTTCTAGATATATTTATGTATCTTAAAACAATGAAAGGGCAATAACTCTGCGGTTACTGACGAGATCCTGATATGCATAATTATGAGGTCTGGTGATTCGAGCTAAAGAACTACTGAATTATAAGCATTTTCAGTTCTGACTGCCCGCTCGCACGGACGGCAAGCATGGACGAACGAACAGCCGAATCTATATCCCTCCCCCTTCTACGGGGGATAATCATGAGAATTGTTGCAAACAAGTCAGTAAATTTTTGGGTGGTGCCTGCGTCAATGACCTTTTCTAGCCGGAACCCAAACACAAGTTTATGTGTTTGTTTTGTTGTTTGTTAACGTTTTTTGCAGTGACTATGTATTTACGTGATAATGTCTTTCGTCTTCAAACCTATACATACACTGTTTTGGGGTTTTGTTTTTAGGGAACTACATTTCTTGAAGCTGGCTTTTGTCATAAAACGGCTGCTCTAAAACTGTAGTTTTTGAAATGTCGTTACGTTGTTTAAGACATTTAACGACGTCTTTTACTATAAGAGAATTTTCTTTAAAAGCTGTTTTTTTTTGTATTTTGGGTTTGATTTGTTTACTTGAAGCATGTATCTTCACTAAGAAAAATAGTTCTAACTTAAAGATTCGCATTTTTTTTAAGTAAACAGGATGTTGTAGCCAAAACAAGAAGTTTTCCAATTACCGGTTGACAGAATAATTCTAATCTTTAAATTGACAAGCTCATTATAGCGCAAAACGATATTGAGATTAACAAAGATTTTAAGGCATTCATATATTTTAACAGACAATAGGTCTACTTTAACCAAAAAGAAATTGCTAGAATAGTATGGTAAAGAAATGTTTAAACGCATCGCTCGGCAGCTCTGTAGTTTGAAACGATTTATGCCTGAGCACAAGACATCAGCATGAAATAGCAGAAACTAACGAGAAAGGCTGTTTGAGATTTTTGTTAGTTAATTGTCACTGTCTGCTCTTAAACCCTTAGCCTGCTGGCGGCATGTGATTTCTGCCTTTACGGCCAGTTGCAGCCCCAAGAGTGCAGTCTGATCATGGTCTGCACTGATCGCTATTCAATCAGTACATTTTCAGTGAACACCCCTTGAAAAATAAATGGTACAGCCAAACTTGAAAGATAGACCAGTCAATTTTAAAAATTTTTAGCAGGGTAAGGGTTAAAATAGACATATGTATAAAAATTGTACAAACTGCAAACGGTATTTCTCACGGTTGTAAAGTCTGCCCTTATCTGCATATTGGAAGAAAAATATACCATGCATTGAATGTATTACATGCAAGAAATATACGATTATGGTTCACTGTGTTTATTTTAAATGCATTTTTTAAACAACATTTTCCTTTTGTAAGTTTTATCACTTAAAGTCAGTTTTCAATTTAAGTTTCAATTTTAGTTTACTGCAAGTATTTGTTTTTTGACAAATGGAAGTGCCATTTATCAAGATATAAATTGTACTGTCATGCACAGAAACAATCAATTTATATTTTGCATATATCCGTAAGTTTTCATGTTAAAAATAGAAGTGTTTTGGATATTTGTACAAAATAATTTAGAAAATTTGTTTGTCGAAAACTTTAAGGTTTTGCAATATAGGGTTTATTCATTTCCGTTTTTCTAGTATTTCTGCAGTCGGGAAGTGGGGTTTTGTATATATTCTTTAAAGCTTATGGCTGTAATTAGCATGAAAAGGAGTCATGGGCAAAATATAAAAATATTCTTTAGTTTTTAAGTTTTGGATAATTTGTATAAAGGAGGAAAATTAACCTAACAACATCGATGCAATTTTTCAAATTTGCGCGTAACAGTATTTTTTTTCTTAGTCACATTTTTGGGAATAATCTTTGAACGCACCGATAAACCTTTTAAAATTTTTATTACATTATTTTCTACTTAAACCAGAGTGTGAGAAATATACTTTAACAACATTGACTGGCAGCACGAAAACTAATATTTTCATGAATTAAAGTAATATCGCGCATAACAAATCGTAAAATCCACAGTCAGTGATTGTTAATTTTTAATAAAAATCTTTCTAGATGCTCGCCATTTGTCGTCTTTCTTTTAAAGCTTATTTCAAATAATAAAAGCTTGCGAATGTTTTTTTTTTCCCTTTTGGGGATGAAAGTAATGTGACCTTAAAATTTGTATCTCCAATCGTTGCCATGAGATGGACTCATCAATTCGTGCTGATTTCAGGCAAATTTGAAAATCAGCATGGGGAACCCTGAAAATTTTTTGGGAATTGTTTCTTGTGCTCTTCTGTTTTTGTAAGAGCCTCCGTGACCAGGTTTAAATGGAAGTAACTGACAAATAAGCATCAAAGGCTATCAAAATGACAGAACAAAACTAGCTCAACATATATACCTTACAGTTACAACATTTCAATATTTAAATTTTAGGTCTTTTTAGACAATTTCCTTTAACATACTCAAACAGTGCGCTTCTTGATTAACTGCTCGCTCAGTCTTTAAAAAAAACATCGCAAGCAGGCATGACATGTAATGTTTTAACTGTAAAAAATTTCAAAGAATTCAACTTTTCTAATCAAAGGACATTTTCCCGCGAAAACGAATCCGTTTTACCTGTTTTCGAATGAAACATTTCGTGATCTTCTAAAATATTGCGGAAAAAGAGTAGCAGAGGAAGGAAATATCTTTTATGTAAGTTACATTCTCTTACAACGTCATGGATAGTAACCTTTGACATTATGTCAAATCACTAAGAATACTTCATCAAACATATGTTTGACGACACATTTATCAGCTTTTTGATTGGAAAAAAAAATGAATTGTCAGTTTCGTTTGATTAATAGAGAAAAGTATTCATGAACAAATCGCTGTATTTACATAAAAAGAAGATATGGTATGAAATAGAAACATTCTGGTACTTGATTGTTTTGCTCCGTAAATCACACAAACGACAAGATGTTATTTTGTAGTTCAAAAAGACATTACCTAAATGGACTATAAGAAATTAGGTAAAAAGTATGGCATTTTGTTCAAGCACAATTCGATTCTTAAGATTTTAAAACTCCTTCCGTTTGTATAAAAATATAGCAACATTAATTTTTTTCCTGCAGATACAAAACAGAAAAACATCTTTACAAGTGAAATCATTTCAAGTAATGCATTCACCTCAATATGAAAACAAAAAGAATGAACACATGGACCTATACACTTTAGAAGACAATGATTTTAATGTTGATTTTATAAATTTTGAAAAGTTTCATTTAAAAACTACATTGTAGAAAATGTCATCAAAATTGTAGTTTTTCGTAGACTGCTATCATGTAAATTTTGAATAAATCGTAATGTTTTTTATGTTTTTTAAGTGTTTACTTTGTCTAATATTTATGCATATTTGAATAATTAATCACACTCTACAGAAAAAAATGCAGAAGGGGAGATTCATTGGAAATCGTTACTGAGAGGTTTCTTGGAACATGGGGTTTGAGGAGAGGTTTTTTGGAATGTGGGCTTGAAGGATGTTTTTTATGTGGGTTTGAAGTTTCTCTGAACGCGAGTTAATTGGAATGTGGATTTGAGGGGAGGTTTTAGGAACGTGTTTGAGGAGAAGTTTCTTGGAATGTGGGATTAATGGGAAAAGACTCTTGGAAAGTAGGTCATTGGGAGGTTTCCTCGAACGTTAGTTACAGGGGAAGTTGCATGGAATACGGTTTTCAAGTTAAACGTTTATCCTTGTTTTACTGCAACGCACATAACAGCTATAATATAAAATAAAATCTTGTTAAGCAAACAGAAAACTCCACAGACTAGGACTGAAAAAGCATTGATAATTTGAATTTGATTAGTCCTTATTACGTTATTATTATATTTTAATATATCAACGTGGCATATAAATGACAAATTTGAAACAGAACTCTTTGCATTGTATTTTTTGACTGCCCATTTTCCTTTGGGGCATCTCCAGTAAAACATTTCTAAAAAAGAGACAGTTCGTTATGACAGTATGACGAAGCATAGGATTAGTTTATTATTTTTCCTTAAGAAGCACTGGAAGCCTAAATTGATTAAACAGCAGCACAGCAACATTGCAAACAAAAAAGAATACAGAAAATAATAAGAAAAAGTCATTTTATAACAAATAAAGATATTTTCGGGCCTAGTACCTAAAAATTCATAGAAAGAAAATTGTAATAATTTTAGATAAGGTTTTAGCAACTTTAAAGAATTGTGTTATTTAGTTTGTAACCGACTTCTACATTCATCAGCCGTAACGTCTGTACTGTATGCTTTAGACTTTGTATTTCATGTGTTAGACCACGAGCTCTACGTGCACAAGCGACAAAGGGACCACAACAGAAATCACCATTATAAATCCCGATTTATTGAATAATGATACATTTATATATAATTTTCATACAAATTACAAACTCGAAGTATTTGCTATAAATGGATGTTGCGTTTTTATTTGTTCTTTATTTGTTAGGAATGAAACTTTATGTAGAATAAATTGCATGTTATTATTTAAATCAGAATAACTTATACTAGTATTTTTTCTTCATTTGTGTTTTCATATGGGAAACATTCAATATAACAGACAACAAACTTAACTAGAGCAGTCATCATGCTACTGCATTCAATTAAGTTTCCTGATTATTAAATTTAGATTTATGAACTTTGAAAAAAAATACGTTAGGATTTAAGATTATATAGGTTAGTATGTTATAAACCATCGAACAAAGCAGTAATCTCAAAGCTGTGGGTTTTCTCTGTAGCTTTTTCTCTGTTACTACTTTATTTATTTCGTCAATTGGAAATAGAGCCGTGCCATGAGAAAACCAACATAGTGGGTATGCGACCAGCATGGATCCAGACCAGCCTGCGCATCCGCGCAGTCTGGTCAGGATCCATGCTGTTCGCTAATAGTTTCTCCAATTCCAATAGGCTTTAAAAGCGAACAGCATGGAGCCTGACCAGACTGCGCGGATGCGCAGGCTGGTCTGGATCCATGCTGGTCGCAAACCCACTATGTTGGTTTTCTCATGGCACGGCTCATATATTGTTAACCTGTTTTCAATTTAATATTTTATTCATCGAAGTTCATACGTTAACTTTTCCTGGTACATTTGTTTTTCTTTAAGTGATGAAGGGGTATGCCAGTCTTCAAATTTACTACGTTTCTTAAAATGTATATGTCTCGCTTGCAGCTATCAAACAATATCCAAGAAGTAATGTAAGATAATTCCAGGGAACGAATACATTTGTACGTTGTATTCAAATTTCTACTTTTCCTGCTTCCTAATCTTTTTTTTATACTAATTTCTCTTAGTTTGGTTGCCGAACACATCTTGATGATTATATAAGATTATCCTGAATTCTTCTCTAGGTTAAAAACTAGTATTTGTACTATATAACGGGTATCTGTCCTGATCAAGGTGTAAGCCCACAACAATAATGCTTAGCAGCCATTGCTAAGTTAGAAGAAAACATGTCATTTACATTTTGAGCTTATTTATTGTATAATTTTTTTTGTTAATTGTTTGGGTTGAAGTTTTAAAAAGGACTGTT
>NW_026459682.1:0-19048 GCF_021730395.1 Mercenaria mercenaria
ACTTTTCCCCACCCCCGATTTATTTCTCAATTTTAAAACTCCGGGAAAACATTATAAAAAAAAGGGTCTAAAACTCAGTAATTTTCCCTTTTTAAAATACCCCCCCAGCTTTTACGTTGACATATCCCTGCCCCATACCTTTACGGTTCTCGTTCGGTGGCCCCTCGGTACTAAATTTAATACTAAGAGCGTTGGCACGGTAACCGGGGGCCGAGGTTCGAACCCCCATCAAAGGCTGCACATTTTTTCCCGGACTGTTACATCTGGGGCTCTGGGGGATTCTCCCCCTTGGAGCCCATGCGGGGCGAAATTTTTGGTGGGTGTCATCTGAATTCGGTTGTTTTTGGGGCGACACGCCAGATGTAAATATTTTTAATAAGAGGGAAAGGGGGTTAGCGTTTCTTATCGGGTCGCCTCGATAGCCAAAAATAGACGTTGGGCACGGTAAGCCAAAGGGTCCGGGGTTTCAATCCCAGTCGATGTTAAACATTTTTCCTGGACTGTTACACTAAATTTAAATTTTCCCCTCATACCCCATCTCAAAAAAAGCACCCTCAACTCTTTCTTCCCTACTACTTGTTTTCCGCAGCGGGAATACTCTCCCCCAATCACATCCAAACGCCCCCGCAAAATATCTTTATCCTGTTTTCTCTTTTCTGGGGGGCCAAAAGGGGTTTGTTTTTTTTCCCATAACAGTTAACCTTTCAAAAACTTTTGGGTGTTGTTTTGTAAAAAATTTACTTGTCTTTAAAGGGGATCATCAAATTTCACTAAAATTACCATTTAATTATTTTGTTTCTGATTCAATATCCTCACCCACAAAAATGGCCAAGATTTTCTCGTTTCCCGGGGGGGACAAATATTTAAGTTTAAAAATTTAAAACTTAAAATTACCTTTGTTTTAAAAAAAGAATTTCTTAAAAATACTCAAAAAAATTTTAAAAATTACCGTAATTGGGGCTTAAATCAATTTATGCAAATTTGCTAACACCAAACCCCGAAAAAATAAGAATTTTTTAAAAATTGAGAAAAAATTGGGATAGTTTCGTCAAATGATTAAAAATCCTTAAATTTTTTCATTTTTTTGTTTTGTACCATTCCTTTTAAAAACCAGGAAATCATTTGCAACTGAAGGCAAAAACGAGAAATAAAACCCTGAGAATCAGAAACGGGGTTTACATTTTTTTTTTAATTTTTTTATAAAAATGCTTTTTTTTACCAAGCCCCTCTGGGTAAACACCCTTTTCCATAAACCCAGGAAACTCGTAATTCTGCAGCCGAGTGGTTACCACTACCAAAAACCTCGCTTTTTTAAATTTTGGTTTTTTCATTATTTGTCCCGGGTGGGGTGACAGTCCTACTTTTTAAAATTTTGTAGTATCTACCGACTATTAAATAAAAGGGTTATAAAAATTTTTTAAAACTTTGTAAAAACTTACGGAATGTTTGTTATTTAACCCCTAAAACCGCTGTTAGAATTTAAATAAAAATGATCTAACCAACTGAAAACCCCCTAATCTTAGCGTATTATGAAATGGCCGCCCGATTAAATTCACTGCTGTCCACACTACAGACTTGCTTTTTATATTCAAAGGGGTGAAAACGATACCAGTCGACTACTACCAAGCTTTTGTTTAAATTCCTTTGTGTTTTGGAAAAATTATTGATCCCCCTTCTGTCACTGTCCGAAATTTAGCGGTATTTTTTTATATAATGTAAAACAACTAACTAAAAGCGTTCTTTTATATATAAAATAAATTTCTAATGCAATTTATTGTTATTGACTTTAAAGACCTTCGACTAAGAAATGTGAAAATCGGTTTTTTTGAAAATCTTCTATCGATCTATGTTTTTGGTAATTTTTTCACAAATCCTTGACCTGGCAGTTTTTTAGTTCATTTTGTGGATTTCGCTAAAGGGCCCCTTTTTCGCTGATTCTAGTGAAAAAATGAGGCTCATTCTAATATTTCTCCACCCCTGGGAAAATAGGATGGTTTCCCTCGACCCCGGTACTTTCGGTTGGAACAAAAATAACATATCGATAAATTCTTACCTTAAGTTTCTTTTCTGTATCATAACTTCAAGTCATCTGTCTGCCATAAGTTGCAAAAAGTTTTTCTTTCTTAGCCAGCAGAGAATTGTGGAAAAACACAAAAAAATGTCGGCCATATTTGACCTACTTAAAATTTCCCATAATCCTGTAATATCGCGGTATTTGATTGAGGCCTTCCTAGGGGTTCATTAAATGTTTCTGCACACTATAAAACAGTTGATATTGTTCATGAAAGTCACAGTTCATAACAGGTAGGTTTAAACAATTATATAAACTTTCAACTGGAAAAAATAACAGTTAACTTAAACAGGAACAGTTTCAATGTATTTTTTTTGTTTTTATTCTTCCTGCTGAGGACAGTGTGGACACCTGAACACACTGCCTCTTCTCAATACAGACACATTGCTGCAGTATTTAAAATGTGTCCAATGTGTGCAAAAGTCACATTTGCCCCATTTGACAAAAACTATTGTCTGACAACCGCGTAATTCCTCTGGCTGCCAATCATGACACACACAGCACAAGTCATTATCATTTACTGAGATATCACTGTCTACACTGTCTGGTGACAAATTAATTGGCTGGCCACCCTTATTTAGACCTGAAGTACTAGGCACTGGTGTAGATTGACCATTTGTTGCATTTTTGGCATTCAAACTTGAACTTTTGCCTACATTTTTCAATGTTTTTTTCTTAGCAATCTTTTCTGCACTAGAATCAACTTTCTGTTTTTTGTTTGCAGAAGTGTGAAGAATGTCTTGGTTTGATTTTTTCATGAGGCTTCCAGCTAAAAATGGTGGAATAAATTTAGGTTTTGGTTTCTTCACTACATTGACTATTTTTCTTTCTTGAAAAAAACTTTGAGCTTTTTTTCACTAACTGAACCTACTCCTTTACACCCTTTTCACTAACGACTTGAACGTTTTTTGTTACAGGTGAGCTAGACTGATTTGATACATCTGTAGAATCAGCGCCATACAGAATTGTGTCTTGTGAACAAGTATCAATGTCACTAGGTGCTACCTCTGGCTCATAAATGACAGCTGGTGCTACCTGTGTAGGATTTATAACATCTTTATCAAATGGATACACACCAGCCTTACGAAAGGCAGAAATCAAATTTTCTGGCCTCAGAGCCTTTATATAAGGATGTGCCGTCAGTTCAGCAACATGGTATCTGGTAATAGAACTTCCAGGATTTTGTTTCATAAAAACATGACACTCATGGTTATACATGGACTTAAATGGTCCGAAGACACCAACATCAAAGGGTTGCGTCAAGTGACTAGAATGGGGCGGCAACACAAACAGTATCACATTCTTCTTTGGTTGCCCATTCAGTGAGAGTAAGACCAATATGAGATTTATGGCCATCATACAGAATTAATGTTTTTTGGCTATTCTTGTCTTCAGACAATGGCACATATTTAACAAAATGTTTTGTCAAATAGTTCAGGAACACATTGGAGTTGGACCATCCAGTTTTTGACATTTCCCCATCTGAACCAGGTGAAGCTCCTTTTAATAGTTCATCAGTCCAACGTTTCCCTGGGAAAATGTAGTAAGGTGGTACATAGTTACCTAAAGCATTACCACATGCAATAATGGTTACATTGCTAGACCTTGGTGAAGTAACACATTGGGCTACGGAATCCTTACCACAAACTATTTTTGCTGGAGAATGTTCTGTGCTAACACCAGTTTCATCAATATTGTAAATGTAATCAGGGCGACTATTTAAATTGTTAGTGGAAAGTACATTTCCTAGTTCCTTGAAATATGCATCTAAATGCTCCTTGGAAGCAGATTTTGCCCTTGCAAGTGACAACTTTTGAGGCATAACTATTTTAAGGTTAGGCCATCTAGCAAGGAAGTCATAAAACCAAGAGTTGCTTAAAGCAGTCTGTGATTTTACAGTCTTACCAAGGGACAGAGCAAAATCTCTACCCATATACTGGATTTCAGACTTATTGTAGCCATAACCAATACTGGCCATATAACTTATGTGATCAGCCAGTTGCTGTTCTTCACAGGGACTGAAGAGAGTTTCAAGTCCAGGTTTGGCATCGACACTGACGTTACCCTTGTTCGATCACGTAAAGTGGACTCCGGCACATTGTATTGTCTTGCAGCCCTATAAACAGACATGCCCCTTTGTGTGGCTTCAAAAGCATGCCTGTAGATTAGCCCTATCATACTGAAGGCGCTGAACTTTGGCACTGGCTCCTATGAATAAAGGACTATACTTTGTGTATTTAAATACAGATCAAAATATTTAGAAAAATTAATGTATGATTTAACACATTTTGCCATGGGCTATACAGTTGATATTCAAATCAAGACATTTTTAAAAAATCATATATTTATTTCTTTTAACCCTATTAGGGCCTCAGTGTAAATGTTATTTATAATAAAGTCTCATTTTCAAAATTGTTTCATGTGTGATAATGAAATTTCACATTTCTAAAATAGAAAATTAATCAACTTCAGAAACCCTTTTTGGGGCCTCTTAAATTTTGCCTTCAATTTGACATCTACTGGACACGCCTACTTGCGTCATCACGTGATCACAACAATTTCATTCATAAAAACAATGCATCAGACGAACTTTCTAAGGCTTGCCGGTCTGTGGATTTAGTTTTACTTAAAAAATCGTTTTTTTGTTGGGAAGGGGTGATGAGCAGATGTATATTTTTGAAATATTGGATGCTTGCGATAAAAGTATGTAATACTTACCATCTACGGTGGCATTTTGCAAAAAATGTTTGTAAACAAAAACGCGTGGATCCGGTTTACGAATGTAGGTCACTGCTGTCAACACTAGGTGGCGCTTGGCGAAAATTTCCGGCAAAGGGAGATTACCGCGATACGGGGGAACCCGCGATATTACCGGAAACCACTATACAATATTCATGCGCGGATCCAGGGGTGGGGTCCGGGGGTCCAGACCCCCCCTAGGATTTTGGAATTTAATGTAAATACCATTAATTTTAATGTTATTTTGTATAAAAGTGTACTAGGACCCCCTCTGGCAGAAAGCATAGAATTTGGACCCTCTGACAGAAAATGCTGGATCCGCATATGATATTGAGCCTGTAGAATTTATATATCGTCTTCAGCTGTTCAGGGGTTGATAAATATTTTTCTTCTTTAATTTTTTGCTTGGTTAGTAGGGGTGGGTATTGCCACGAAAATTGGTATTGCGATATATTGCAATATTGTATGTGGATATTGCAATATACTGGGATATATTGTACCAGTTATTTAATGAACAAAAACATGATGAATCATACTGCTTTTTTTTTCAAATTTATCATACATGTGATCTCCCGCGCGGGAGGGTCAAAATCCCGATATTTTCACCTTGCCTCCCGTCTCCCGACAAAAACCATAATTCTCCCGCTTTTCAAATTAAAAATCAGTATTATGACTGGGTTGATAATTACCGAGGAGTGCCAAACATGTTTACACAGTAATTAAAGTGTCACCGACTATTGTGTATTATACATGTTTGACACCCATGTAGCTGGAGGAAAGAGTTGTTTTTCACAGGTGAATTTTGATAACATGATTGTTTGTTTTGATAAGGGATTAGACAAGCAGGGCCTTTTCCACCTGTCTCACGGGGCCAAATGTCGGCCCATTCTCAGTGCCAATTAGGCTCCATTTTCTACCAATCTGAAGCAAAAAACTCCCAGTCATAAGAAATAATTCCCTGCTGAAATAAATTTTTGATTATTCAAGGAAAAGTTTTGTTCAGTACTGTAATAAAATCGCATAACCAACCCTTACTATTTTTAGAACATGAATGTTATTTCCCTTTATGCAATTACGCCATTTTCTTCCAATGTTTACCAAATTAATTTGCTACTAAATCGGACTAATTTCATAGAAAATTGGATGAAAACACACACTCATTTATTTGATAACATCAATCTACATTATTTTGATAAGGGTAAATACATGTTGATGCATTTCTGTTTTCTGTTTTTCATGTCAAAATCATTAGTGATCAGTATTTTTATACGAAAGCGGGTGGGGTAAGGTATTTACATAATTTATGTGTTGTGTTCAGACCAATTTAGAGTCCTCGAGTAGAATAATGTTAATGCATGTTCACCTACATTTAAGACCTAAACTGAGATTTTGTTTCTACAAATTTAATCTGTTAAGAAAGTTTAAAGTTAGAACAAGAGTGAGCTTCTGGCATGCTCGACTTTTCTCAGTGATTGACTCTGAATTAAAGCTTTGCCAGTAAAAGGGGCAAAATAGTCTACAGCTTTGAATGTAACAGAGATACTGGACATTATATAAAACTTAACCAAAAAAATGTTAGTTAAAAAGTGGCATAACTGTCAAAATTCAGATCAAGAGTTATAAGGATTTTTCTTCTGGTGTAGACTTATGCATTATTGTGTGGCCTAAACTGTTGGATTTTGTCTCCAAGTTTTGTGTCCGCGCGCTTAATTTATGTCGATAAAAAACCTCCAGTTTTGAGACCCCAACTCCAGCTGAAAAATGGCAAACCTCCAGTTTTGGGATTCTGAACTTATCACGTGTATGAATTTATTCAATTAAAAATGAGTAAAATGACTAGTATCAACAACACGAGTGTTTGCTCGACCTTCTCAATAAATAAAAATACCAGTAAACAAAAAAATAAAAAGTTTTGACTAGATTATGGGGAGTATTGTCAATTTGTCATACACAAATACTATTAACTGTTGATGATTTTGCCTTTATTTTCAACAATCTCGAAGTCCGACATGCTGCTGTCATGCTATGACGCCGATTACCGGATATTCAAAAGCGAAAGTAGACTGCGTCAAAATATTATCTAGTTTATTGTGCGGCACTACATTCGGTTTACGGATACAATCATATAGCACAGGTTGCTCAATTCACCGATTATAAACGAGGAAAGTGGTATAGCTGTTGTATGAATAATAAATTCTAGTTGATAGAAAAATTACTAATGAGTCGCTGACAAATACGAAATTATATTTATCTAAATTTTCTTATTGGTTTTATTATGTGGAATTGGGTCCGTAAAATAGCTGTAAATCAGTCTGCTACCTGCACCGGAAATGAAAGGAGAAAAATGAAAACAAAGTTGAATCGTGCTGGCAAGAAAAGGATTTTTTTTGTGAATCTTCTTGGTTTACGTTAGTGTTACTTAATGTTATAAAATAACCGGTATTCGAAAATCATATCGCAATATCGTATCGTCGGAAAAAACATCGCAATAACCGGTCTACCGCGGTATATCGCCCACCTCTATTGGTTAGAGGTTATGTATAACCTCTGAATGGTCACTGTTTGACTTAGCATGCATACTGGTACTGATCATGATAAACCCGGAAAGAAAATTAGGTTTTTGACCTGTCACTTTTTTATTTCTGCAAATTGTAATCAGTGGTCGGTATCAAAATAAAGCCTAACATTTTCTGAAAACTTCATTTTATTCAAATTTATACTTAGTAAGCAAACTCACACAGAGTGAGGCCGTGAAAAGGGTTTGTAAAACGGGGACTGTACGAACGTTGACTGATGATACATTCGACCACTTTCTCATTTACAAACTTTTCATCGTAGAATTATATTGAAACTTTCCCCAAAAAGCTGCAACAGTCATTCCTGATCAAATAATGAAAAGTGACCCAATGTCAGGCCTTCATGTGTCGACAAGTGAGCATCGTCAAAAACACCCTCTTCCCCATATGCAGTAATTTTCGATAAATATTTTTAAATAGCAAAATGTAAGTCATTTATTTAAACAGAATATTTACCAATTTTGTTTTTGTTTACACCAGTTGGTGTTGTAAGTGGAACTATTAGACGGTGTGTTCAATTTTATAAATAACTGATTGCAATCAAATATTTCCAAGATGGTCAACTTTATCATCAGTCCGGGTTTATCATCAGTACCAGTATAAAATCTTGACAGAAAATCCCAGTTTGACTGGGCATTTTTGGTCTTGATATCATAGCAACTTCCGATGAAATTTTCACTGCTGCCGATGCTTTACATGCTATAGATTTAAATACCGATTGTGATATTTTAAAAAATTGGAATATAGCAGAAAATTATGTCACTGTACGAACTTGGTCACATAATTAGAATATGTGTTAGGCAGACGGTAAGCTCAGTCGGTAGAGCACTCGCCCATGTAAGCGTGGGGACCTGGGTTCGAGCCCCGGGCTGACTGAACATTTTTCTCACCCTGTGGCATTTTGCACCATATGTGGGACTGTTTGCTTTGTCAGTCTTACACCCTTGCAATATTATGTACCATGGTCTCCGGAATTCGAGGACAAACTTTCAATTGTGGGGGGTGTATTCACATAAGGGAAGAATATTGTGTCAGGCAGCCGATTAGCCAAGTTGGTAGAGCAAACGTCCTGTAAGCAAGGGGTCTCTGGTTTGAGCACCGGACTGACTGCACATTTTTCTCACCCAGTGACAATAAGATAGAAAAGATAAATTTTATTTTGAGTCGGCAAGACAGGTAACAGTTCATATCTTTATAAGACATCACCGTAGGGTTCTAACTGACCAATCAGAGACTCAGAGCTGCATTTTCGAGTACCTGCCAGTTTCCACTTTAGTATAACAAAGTATATTTACAATGAACATAATTATAGTGACTTTAGAAATAAATATCACACTATTTAAAAAATCAAATTAGATCTAAGATTTTTCACTGCATATATGCCCCAGATGATGCTACAAACAACAAAACTCTGAAGTTTCATTGAAATATTATATGGATTTAATTATACCTTTATTTTAGTTTAAAGTTTGAGATTTTACACAGGGAGTCTATGATAAAGTCCGAGTAAAATGTAATCATTACCCAAGTGAAATTAGCAGGGTTGGCAAAAACCTGGGTTTTAAGCATATTGCCCAGTCCAGTGGGTAATACTGGGAAAACCCGGGTTTTACTGGGCAATATAATATTTCAGTTGACAATTACTTCAATATACATATTTCAACACTTTAGTTGACATACAACCCATATAGTGATAGCAGTGACACCTGCATGCCTAATGCTATAAAAATCTATTGAATAGACATTATTATGATGATAATTGAGCATTTATTGAACAAGATAAGGGGATTAAAGTGTGAACAACTTAAATCTGCCCATTTTACTCTTGAAAATCAACTTTCCAAAGATCACATTGTCATTTCTATCCTATTACCACGAAACTGAGAATGATTAAAAAAGATTGCAAAATGTGAAGACTGTGGCAGTGTGCGGTTAGTACCAAAATTGAGACTGAAAGCTCATAGACTTTTTGCAGTGTGTTGGTTTAAGATCAGCCTTTGACCACTCTGTACTAGGGTACTGTGGCCAAAAACCTTCTAGATATATGCTGGCATCGGCTGTGTCAGCAGAAAGGGTGTTTTCAAAATTTGGTATTATTCAGACAAACTCAGAAACACTGACTTGGGATTAAAAAGACTACAAAACTTGTGTTCATTTACAGAATGTTTTGTGATAAAGAAGAACTAGACTACCATATGTTAAGCAAATTTAAATCTATAGTTGTGACCTAGAGAGATTGTTCAATATGTGATGGGTCGGGCAGTGTGTAGATTATAATACGTCAATTTCAAAGTAATACCGAACTGTGTCCTTTATAAATTCATATATCTGTAACTATAAATGTTGAAGGGTGTTTACTTTCACATGGAAAATATTTTGTTGGGTAAAATTACTAAATAAATGATAATTTTGTTAATGAAACTGTTGTTGTTTACCTATATATCACTTCACCAATGGTTTCAAAGTAAGTAAAACTTAATGTAAGAATTAGCTCACATTTTATAACATAGAAACTCAACTTTTGGAAAAAAAAAAATAGAAAAAACTTTTTATTGCCCAGTATTGCCAACTTCATTCATTTTTAGGAGTAAATTTGCCCAACCTGGATTTTTCCAGGCGGGTTTACCCACCCTGGGCTGGTAGTCAACAACCCTGGAAATTAGTATCATTCCGCAATCATGGCAATGTTTTGGAGGTGTTAAAATTATGAATACAACATAAGCATTCCAGGAAATGAGGGAAGCGTACCCTACAGTACTTTGAAATTAAATAGAGAGAAAAAATTGCACCAGAGGCCGCCATTTCATGTATGACACAGTATAATTATATCAAAAACTTTCAGGGAGGAGACCCCACTCTTACCCCAAATATAGACAGAGGCCCCCCTCCCATACCAGGTATCTCCTCTTGATGCTATGCACCTCGCTGGTGACAATAAAATATTTCTAGATCCGGACCTCACAGGTTAAATGCTGTACACCTATTCTACTGTATTCTTCAGGAGGTTTTAAGTATTGCACCATTTGGTATATATATATTATTAATAAAGCACATCAAACATTTTTCTATTCATTCTAAATTCTCATTTATTTACAGATTTGCCAAGCAAGCAGCAGAGGGAGTAGAACAGACCTCTTTTCTCGACTGCAGTGGCTTGGCATTGGATGCCCTAATAAGAAGATTGACTTGACTTTTTAATGCGATTCCGTGTATCACACAACTTACAAGACAATATGTTTCATTATATATCTATGATCATATTTAGGATACATGTTAATGACCATTGTAAGATTGTGTGTAACATACAAGACTTGGGCCACTTGCATCAAGGTCAAGTTCAGATATAGAATTCAGCTGCATACAGTCTACCACATAGCTACTAAACCCTATGAAAGGAGCTGTCGGTATTTCCATGGTGCAGCTATCACCAGATTCAAAATGGAAACAGGTGAGTAAATTTATATTTTACATTATATTTTCATTGATAAAACCACAGGCCCAGATTTGTGACAATATCTCTATGAAACTTGGTTAGAATGTTGATCTTGATGTTCTATAGATCAAGTTTAAATCTGGGTCATGTGGGGTCAAAAATTAGGTCATTGGGTAAAACCACTCAAAGGAAAAACTTGTTAACATTCTAGAGACCGCATTTATGACCATATCTTAATGAAACTTTGTAGGAATGTTAATCTTGATGTTCTTTTGGTTAAGTTCAAATCTGTGTCAGTAGGGGTCAAAAACTAGGTCACCAGGTCAATTCAGAGGAAAGGCTTACTAGTTAACACTCTAGAGGCCACATTTATGACCATATCTTAAAGAAACTTTGTCAGAATGTTAATCTTGATGATCTTTAGGCCAAGGTCAAATCTGGGTCAAATTGGTTCCAAAACAAGATCACCAGGTCAAAAAATCAAAGGAAACCTTTGTTAACACTTTAGAGGCCACATTTATGACTGTATCTTCATGAAACATGGTCAGAATATTAACCTTGATGATCTTTAGGTCAAATTCAAATCTAGGTCAGGTGGAGTAAAAAAACTAGGTCAGCAGGTAAAATCAAAAGTAAAATTTTTAAAGTTTGAAACTCATGAGAATTAGTCAGAATGTTTGTCTTGATGACCTCTTGGTCAAGTTGAATTTGGGTCGCATGGGATCATAAACTAGGTCACCAGGTCAAATCAATGGAAAAGCTTGTTAGCACTCTAGAGGTCGCATTTTTGACTGTATCTTCTTGAAACTTGGTCTGAATTTTATTATTGATGATCTTTAAATCAAGTTGGAATCTGGGTCATGTGGGTTCAAAATCTAGGTCACCAGATCAGATCAAAGGAGAAGCTATATAACACTTTAGAGACCACATTAATGACCATATCTTAATAAAACTTGTCCAGAATGTTTATCTTTAAGCCCTGCTCCGCGGCTGTTCAAGCTCTGTTAACCCACGATTACAATAGGTAACAGTTAACGGCCACACATTAAACTTTAGCATGCAAATCCACAGGTGTTTTATAAAGAATTTTATATAAAATAGACCCTATTTTGACGGGAACTGTTCATAGTCAGGACTTTCATGATTTTCAGTGACAAGTTAAGGTTAAAAGGTTGGACTGGAGCAGGTCTTTAATGATCTTAAGGTCAAGATCATCTGGGTCAGGTGGGGTCAGAAAACAAGGTCGCCAGGTCAAATCAGAGATAAAGCTTGTTAACAATCTAGAGCCACATTATGACCAAATCTTGAATTATCTTCATGAAACTTGGTCAGAATGTTAATCTTTATGATCTTTAGTTCGAATCTGGGTCACTGAATAAAATTAAAGGAAAAGCTAGTTAACACTCTAGAGGCCATATTTATGACCATAATATATCATAATAAAACTTGGTCAGTATGTTAATCTTGATAATTTTTAGACCTGTCTATTTTCAGTCTTGGTCAGGTGTGGTCAGAAACTAGGTCATCAGGTCAAATCAAAGATAAATCTTGTTAACATTCTAGAGGCCACATTAATGACTGTATCTTCATGAAACTTGGTCAGAATGTAAATTTAAAGTTATGATCATTAGGTCAGCTTTGAATCTGGGTCATGTGGGGTCACAAACTAGGTCCCCCGTTCAAATCAAATGAAATGCTTGTTAACACTCTAGAGGTCACATTTATGATCATATCTTCACGTAATATGGTCAGAATGTTATACTTGGTGTTTTGGGGTCCTTAGGTCAAAGGTCAAGGTCACATGGATCTGAACATTGAAAATGGTTTCCGCTCAGTCAATAAATGGAGAAGGGTTTCACAGGTACATTGGTCTTGATGAGTAGATAGCCCCTATTGATTTTGGAGTCACTGGGTAAAAGGTCAAGGCCACAGGGACATGAACTTTAAAAATGATTTTCTCTCATTAAATAGAGAAGCGTTCCGTCTAGTACCTTGGAACTTCACAGGTTTATTGGTCTTGATGTGTAGATGACTCCTATTGATTTTGTGGTCACTGGGTCAAAAGTCAAGCTCACAGGGACCTGAACATTAAAAATGGTTTCTGCTCAATAACTGGTGAAGGGTTTAACCTAGGACCTTGAAACTTAATAGGTTTATTGGTCTTAATGTGTACATGACCCTATTTGATTTTGAGGTCACTGGATCAAAGGTCATGATCACAGGGACCTGAAACCTAAAAACGGTTGTTGCTTCATTATACTTCTATGAATTCAAGAATATGCAGACACTGTTTATCTATTGCAGATGGTGAGTCTCAAGCAAAAAAGAAAAGTGGACCTCTCCTAACAACTTAAAAGGAGAACATTATCTTGCATAGCATTTTTCTCCGAAGGGAGCACATTGTGACAAGTATCCCACTGAAGGCAAGTTCTACAACAAGGAAACGGACTCCACCAATATATCGACGTTCAAAAAGGGCTTAAATTTGTTTACCGATCAAAACTATGCCATAAGACATGAATCACCCTCCAATTAAAACAAAACATATGGAGAAGTCAGTCACTTTCAAATCAAGTAACAATTTAAGATATGAGACGATTCTAATGATGACAATGAATATCCCCAGGAGAAGTATAATGTACTTGAAAATGTTTAATGGAAATAGAGGAATGTGAAACTTTTTTGTATTTATTTGGTGCTCATGAAGGCTTTGTCATTGATAAGGCAGATAAGTTGATTTAAATTTCTTTGTTTTCAACAAAGAGAAAAGTTGAAAAGAAAAGCATTTTAGGAGTACTAAAAGATGTTATAGAAATATTTGAGATAGAATGTAAAAACTCGCCCTTCTTAGGGTCTGCTAATTTAGGGCTAAAATAAAATAAAAACATATAATCGACTTCTTTTCGTGAATTGATTGATGGATTTTTGTCTGTAGCATTATTATAAGGTCCTCGCATTAAACACGGTTGGGGTTATAGGAATGGTCTCCTTCTGACATATATGAGCCATATAACTCAAACCTAGACTAAAAGATTTTTAGCTAACCTTAGCACGAAGTGCTCAAAGTTGAGCTTTTGTGATCGCCCTGTGTCTGTCGTCGTCAACAATTTGACTGTTAACACTCTAGAAGTCACAATTTTGGTCTAATCTTAATGAAACTTGGTCAGAATGTTACCCTCACTAAAATCTTGGACGTGTTCGATAATGGGTCATCTGGGGTCAAAAACTAGGTCACCAGGTCAAATCAAAGGAAAAGCTTGTTAACACTCTAGAGGTCACAATTTTGGCTCAATCATAATGAAACTTGGTAGAAATGTTACCCCAAATAAAATCTTGGACAAGTTCGATTTTGTATAATCTGGTTTCAAAAACTAGGTCACAAGGTCAAATATAAAAGCAAGGAGTGGACGGCTAGAGGGAAGGAAAAAGCCGCAAAACTATTGGCAGGGCTCCAGATAAGATAAATATTAGCGTAAATTACGCTTTGAAATAATGCATATACGCATGTGCGATCATTTTTAAGCATATAAAAACGTACAAGAAATTACAGAAACTCCTGCAATGACTTTTTACTAGCGTAAACAAACTCTGAATCATCTAAAGTCTTTACGTAACAAAGCACGGTCAGCATTAATTCTCCCACACAAAACGTACACACGCATTGAATGGTACTTTGTAAGTTAAACTATATTATATACCCAATGCATTCGTAAGTCAAATAGTTGGGAAACAATATTGATGGTACGATAGTGTATTCTAAAGCGGTGTCGATCTGAGATTGTAAAAAGTGAACAAACACTACGCATCTTTAAACCAACAAGAACGATCATTAAAACATATTTAAAGCTATATTGACTATTCTATTGGATTCAGTAGCGGTATTGTAAGCAAAAGTAAACCAAGGGAGAACAAAAAGCAAAAACTTGCATGCTGAATTGAATTCCATGCAGAACCGAAAGGAAAAACTTTAAAAATCTTCTTCTCAAAAACAAGAAGCCCTAGAGCTTAGATATTTGGTGTGAAGCATTGCCTAGTGGACTCTACCAAATTTGTTCAAATCATGACCATGGGGTCAAAATTGACCCCGCCCCAGGGGTCACTTGATTTTACATAGGAAAATCTTAAAAATCTTCTTCTCAAAAACCAGAAGCCCTAGAGCTTAGATATTTGCTATGTAGCATTGCCTAGTGGACCTGTACTAAAGTTGTTCAAATCATGACCCAGTGCTGGCCCTGGCCATTATAAATTAATAGCCACTTTTTTTCAGGGAAAAAATTAATAGACAAACTTGGCGTGAGCGTTATTCGCGTGCGCTTTCGCATTTCAGTAAAAAACATAAAACGGTATTTATAACTATTTAATCTTTTTTTGTTCATGGACCACTGAAACACACTTTATTATTCATGTTTATCATAGGCTTTGAATAATCAAACAGTTCAGTCATAAAACAGTATTTATCAAACAAACTGGAATAATGTTGTGGGGTTTTTTTTGTTTTTTTTTTTATTCGAATTCATTGCAAGTTTCTTCTAGTGCAAATCTGAATACATTTTCAATAAATGTCATTATACATTCCCCATATCACTGAACATACCGTTGAACCTCGTGTAAAATGTGCAGATTTATGACCCCCGGGACCAACCCTGAGTCGTGAATGCATAGTATTCACGGGTATAGACGATTTTCCAACTTGTAAATAAGTTTATTTGCGATTTCGCCATTTCGGTAAAGGGAAACTACTCTCAGCGCTTACTGTATATGCTAAAATCTAAGATTGCCGTTACATACCGTAAAAGAGCGAGTGTTTTTTTTTCTTTAAGAATTTTAATTTCATATAAATTTAATATTATTTTGATGAAAGTAATATAAAAAATAATATATATTATTATGATACTAATTAAAGATCGAGTGTTATCTCCAACCGAGATCAAACTGTGAACAACAAAACTGACACAAGGTGTCACGCTAATTGCCGATAATTACTGGCGATTTAATAAATAGCAGACTGTGTTCAATTAAGCGTGTCAGAGTCACCGTTTAGAGGTGGTAATTATGCCTCTGGGCAAATACACTTCATGCTACCGACTTCGCACGTTTTTGTCGGTACAACTATGTATGTTCCAGCTGTTTATGGACGATTATTTTGCAGTATTTTTTGTAGCATTTTTATTAATTAATCGCCATTTTCTGTCGCCAAAAATTGCGTTTTTATCGACTTTTGAATAAAATAATCGCCATTTGGCGATAATGTCGATTGGCAGCGCGGGCACTGATGACCCTGGGATCAAAATTGACCCCGCCCCAGAGGTCATTTGATTTTACATAGATTTCTATAGGAAAATATTCAAATTTTTCTAAAAATAAACCAGAAGGCCTAGATCTTAGATAGTTGACAAGTAGCATTGCCTAGTAGACTTCTACAAAATTTGTTCAAATCATGACCCCTGAGGTCCAATTGAGCCTGCCCCATTGGGGTTACTTGATTGTACATAGAAAAATCTTCAAAATTTGCTAAAAATAAACCAGAAGGCCTAGATCTTAGATATTTGATATGTAACATTGCCTAGTAGACTTCTACAAACTTTGTTCAAATCATGACCCCTGGGGTAAAATTGGCCCCGCCCCAGGGGTTACTTGATTATACATCGGAAAATCTTCCAAAAAATTTCTAAAAATCATCTGTTTGACATTTGAAACATGTAGCTCATAATACTCAGGTGAGCGATCCAGGGTCATCATGACCCTCTTGTTTAGAGAAACTGCCAAATTGTAGCTGAATTGCTGAAATTTTGCAACCTTTTAATAAATTCTTGTAACCACTTCATGGTGAGCTTTTGTAACTGCTCTATTTCCTTCATGGGTTATCCATCTGTCAACAATTTGTAAAAAATTTACTTCAAAATCACAGGGCATATTTACACCAAACTTAACAGGAATTATCCTTAGGTGACCCCCTACCAAAATTGTTTAAAGAATTCATTTTCATTTTTGGAATTGTATATGTCATTGTTTGATATTACTGTCTACAAAACAGAATATGTTTTACTGTAACATTTACATGATCGGCATATATAGTATATAATTTTTAGCTCAACTATACGAAGAATAAGGTGGGCTATCCTACTCGACCTGGCATTGGCGTCTTTCCGCGTCCCCACCTTAGTTGAAGTTTTTTTACACTTTCTTTTTTAGCTCACCTGTCACATAGTGACAAGGTGAGCTTTTGTGATCACCCTTCGTCCGTCGTCAGTCCGTGTGCGGACGTGCGTCAACAATTTCTTGTCTGCACGATAGTGGTTTCATTTATGCTTTTATTTTAACCAAACTTGCACACAACTTGTATCACCATGAGATCTCGGTTTCCTACTTGAGCTGGCCAGATCCCATTATGGGTTCCAGAGTTATGGCCCCTGAAAGGACCAAAATCAGCTATTTTGACCTTGTCTGCACAATAGCAGCTTTATTTTTGATTTGATTTTTACTAAACTGGCACACAACTTGTATCACCATAAGATCTTGGTTCCTTTCTTGAACTGGCGAGATTCCATTATGGGTTCCAGAGTTATGGCCCCTGAAAGGACCAAAATCAGCTATTTTGACCTTGTCTGCACAATAGCAGCTTTATTTTTGATTTGATTTTTACTAAACTGGCACACAACTTGTATCACCATAAGATCTTGGTTCCTTTCTTGAACTGGCGAGATTCCATTATGGGTTCCAGAGTGATGGCCCCTGAAAGGGCCAGAATTAGCTATTTTGACCTTGTCTGCACAATAGCAGCTTCATTTATGATTTGAATTTAATCAAACTTGCACAAAACTTGTGTCACTATAAGATCTTGGTTCCTTTCTTGAATAGGCCAGATCCCCTAATGGGTTCCAGAGTTATGGCCCCTGAAAGGACCAAAATTAGATATTTTAACCTTGTCTGCACAATAGCAGCTTCATTTATGATTTTATTTTAACCAAAGTTGCACACAACTTGTATCACCACAAGATCTTGCTTCCTTTCTTCAGCTGGCCAGATTCCGTCATGGGTTCCAGAGTTATGGCCCCTTAAAGATCCAAAATTGGCTATTTTGGCTTTTGCAGCCATATAGAGACTTCATTTATGGTTTTATTTGATACAAACTTCCAAAATATCTTCAACAACAATAAATCTTGGATTCCATGACAAATCAGATCCAATCGTAGGTTCCAGAGTTATTTTATATCTGATTACCTCCCCTGATTGTAATCAAAATGGATTTATATCAGTAAGTACTTATAGGACTTATTTGAAATTTCATCATTGTTATTAGTTGGACTGAGACAAACAGGGTAGATAACTATGAACTGATTTTATGTCAAATTACCTCCCTTTATTAATCCCCCGCCGTGGCGGAGAGATTATAAGAATGGTCTGCGTCCATCCTTCCGTCCGTAACAAAATCGTGTCCGGTCCATATCTCCTAAACCCCTTGAAGGATTTTCATGAAACTTGGCTCAAATGATCACCTCATCAAGACGATGTGCAGAACCCATGAGTCAGCCTTGTCGGTTCAAGGTCAAGGTCACAACTCAAGGTCAAAGGTTTGAGCCTTCCATTTTGTGTCCGCTCTATATCTCTTAAACCCCTTGAAGGAATTTTATAAAACTTGGGTCAAATGATTACCTCATCAAGACGATGTGCAGAACCCATGAGTCAGCCATGCCGGCTCAAGGTCAAGGTCACAACTCAAGGTCAAAGGTTTGAGCCTTCCATTTTGTGTATGCTGTATATCTCTTAAACCCCTTGAAGGAATTTTATAAAACTTAGGTCAAATGATTACCTCATCAAGACGATGTGCAGAACCCATGAGTCAGTCATGCTGGCTCAAGGTCAAGGTCACAACTTATGGTCAAAGGTTTGAGTCTTCCATTTTGTGTCCGCTCTATATCTCCTAAACCCCTTGAAGGATTTTCATCAAACTTGGGTCAAACGATCACCTCATCAAGGCGATGTGCAGAACTTATGTGTCAGCCATGTCGGCTCAAGGTCAAGGTCACAACTGAAGGTCAAAGGTTTGAACCTTCCATTTCGTGTCCGCTCTATATCTCCTAAACCCCTTGAAGGAATTTTATAAAACTTGGGTCAAATGATTACTTCATCAGAACGATGTGCAGAAATTATGAGTCAACCATGCCAGCTCAAGGTCAAGGTCATAACTAAGGGTCGAAGGTTTGAGCCTTCCATTTGGTGTCCACTCTA
>NW_026459683.1:0-21395 GCF_021730395.1 Mercenaria mercenaria
GGGTCCCCCGGGGTTTCCAATCTCAACCCACTAGCAAAAGAGTCGACTATTACGCAGTTGTCAGAGTTTAAAATTAAGCGTACAGATTATGCGAAAGCGACCGTAACAATGCAGCAGAAGCATGAGAAGTCCGTGTATGTCATTTACCATGCGCGCGCGATTATTACTTGTTTTTTACATATCTTGAAAACTGATATGAACCTGACTTTGCACATTTTCAATTTTACACAGGTCTTGAGATTTGTCTGAAAGTTAAAACGGGCATACTCTTCTGCCTAAGTGGAGAATGCTTCATGAAACAGGACATTTAATTTAACAAAAAAAAAAATGACAATGATATATATGTAATTTCAAAAAATACAAACACCACAAATTTCTTCCAACCGCTAATAAAAATTGTGACCATTTTTTCGTACAATTAACATGGAACATAAATGACAAAGTTGTATTTTAGAAAAGAATTAAGTTAAATGTTCGTGATATATTTTATAATGTTTCAGAACGTGTCTAGAATAAGATTAACATATGAAACATATTTTAAAGGCAGTTTTTAAGTAGTGGGAATGGGTGGGAGACTGGTCAAAGCACATTTCTTGTTTTCTGAAAAATGTTGTAATTTTACTGAATATCGTTAATCAATATCAAACTAACGGTTGGCAATTTTATGCCTTTAAATATTTGTTACAGATTTTGCACTGTACAAAGCTTTTTCGGTCGGATGCCGTTTACCTGTCAATCTTTCATTTGTGTAAACAGCCAGTTTCCTGGATTCTATACTTGTATTGACTTTACATCCACAAGTAACTGACAACTTCTTCACGTGAATCAGATGTTGAGGACGAGAACGACTTTAAACGAAATCATGTTTATTCAAACCGTTGCCATGTCACAGAGAACAAAGGCCTCGAACTAAAAACCTCTTAATTAGTAGTACTGTGCTATCTCTTTGAGTTCAATATTTTATAACGGCTAAATAAAGTTGCACTTATTTTTGACAAAAACGTACATCTCGTTATATGCCCAAGACACACATTTATCCATAGCTAGCTTAAAACAGTAGTCAAAGATAAAAAAAAAAGGAAAAGAAGTACACACGTATTATATAGGCATATCCCTATTAATTATACATTTTTGACTTTTGCAAACACAAAGCTGTATATATGCCGAAAATTTATGTTCTACTTATTTTTGGCTTTCCAACTAGCGCTAAGACACTTTAAGTTGCAGACTTTGACCCTGATCAAGCTGATTAGTTCCAATAGAAATTTGTTCAGATATTTGAAAAATTTGGGCCTATTTCAAAGTTGGCTTAGACAATTTTATAATGTAGCATTTGCTTGTAATTTGGTATTTTGAGAAGTGAAAGGGGCTTTTCATTTCGCATATTCATAAAAAGCGTGTCATCATTATGGGCTTGATACTAAGAATATAAGCTTTTCAAAAATACTGTACTTTTCTTATGTCTTATGTTACTGTTATATCACGATCAAGTTAAAATACCCCGATCCTGTGATGGCTGATTAAGGACATTTTGTTACGTATAAATGGTGTACGCGCATTTTTAGCACATTCTATTGTGTCGTCTTGGCGCGCGCCTGATCGGGGTATATTACCTCCGTCGGATAATTTTACTCGGATCTGGGGAAATACAAGAACAACAGAAAGAACACAAAAGTTTCCCTATCTCTAGAACGAGCTAACATTTATATTTTATATAGTTTATATTTTGATTAGTTTACCTATATATCATTAATACAAACAAGTCTGTGTACAATTCCATCTGTTTTTCTTTTGTAAAAAAACGTTTATACATGTATCTAACAAGGTTGTCCTGATGGTATGAGCATTAGCACTTTCTTAATAAAAAGTTGTCAAAACTTTTATGTTTTTCTATTGTTCTTATGTTACCCACGTTACATCGATTGGTGTATATTATTCATCCCGATCGAGGTGATATACCCTTGGGAGAAATGCCCAGCCTGCTAAGATTATTTTACCAAAAATATACAAGAGAACCCAATTACGCGATTTGTATGTAACGGTCATGAGCACGCGCCATTTACTGGCTAACGTGCTACGGATGACACGCATAACTTGTAATAATGTAATGATAAATCTATATTGATACATTTATATGGCAATGTATATTTAAGTAGCACATTAAAGAACTAAATAAAGTTACAGTTTCTTCAAATATGTAAAATGAAACCCTGATAAAATGGCATTCACGTTAAATTCTGCCCATTTGATTAGACCTCAGAAAGAGACTATATTCTTCTCAATATTTCGCAAATGTACACGGATCTTTCATGCAATACTAATGTCATGTCCTGATAATTGCTGACAAGCATGTTTACAGGTGCGTAGCAAGTTGGGCATTTTGTAATATTAATAATAATCCGATAAATTGTAGCACACATGGTCTTGTTCCTTCTCTTAATTATTTGTTTTTAAATATACATACATGTTACAAACGTTTCTCAAATCCGAAACCAATCCGGACTATGTAAAACAAAGGAGCATGTAGGTAAGCCAGTTATCATTAATTTCTCGGAATAGGTCTGCATGGTGTTTATAGACCTGTGAGGAGATTTAAAAACCTCGCCCGCTAAGATCGCTCGATTCACAAATCCCTCACAGGTCTATAAACACATTGCAGACCTATTCCTCGAACAATAACTATCTGCTTCCGGAATAAAAGAGGATCTTCCGGTCTGTCCCTCTTTTTTGCCGCTATATGGAGTTTTTACCGGTGAAAATCACAGCAAAAATTGAAGAAATCGCAGACCACAGCAACAGAAAATCAAAATTTGTTCGTACGTACGAACAAAATTCCAAATAAAATTTACAAATTCTTGTTCATTTCTCACATTTTTAAATGCAATTTGGAATTTTGTTCGTACGTACGAACAAATCCTGGCTGTTCGTACGTATGAACAATAATCCATATTCCGTATTATTTTTCAGTTCTGACATGCTGTTCAAACAGCTCAAATTTGTTCGTACGTCCGAACAAAATTCCAAATAGCTTTAAAATTTATTTTTCATTTCTCGCTATCATTTGTTCGTACGCATGAACAGCCTGGATTTGTTCGTACGTACGAACAAATGAGAGAAATGAAAAAGAATTTATTCTTAAAAAAATGCAATTTGGAATTTTGTTCGTACGTACGAACAAATCCTGTCCATATTATTTTTCAATTCTGATATTCTGCTCAAACAGCCCAGATTTGTTCGGACGTACGAACAAAATTCCAAACTGCTTTAAAAATTCTTTTTCATTTCTCACTATCATTTGTTCGTACGTACGAACAAATGAGAGAACTGAAAAAGAATTTTTTTCTTAAAAAAATGCAATTTGGAATTTTGTTCGTACGTACGAACAAATCCTGTCCATATTATTTTTCAATTCTTATATTCTGTTCGACAAGAATTTTTTCTTTAAAAAATGCAATTTGGAATTTTGTTCGTACATACGAACAAATCCTGTCCATATTATTTTTCAATTTTGATATTCTGTTCGAACAGCCCCGATTTGTTCGGACGTACGAACAAAATTCCAAACTGCTTTAAAAATTCTTTTTCATTTCTCAATATCATTTGTTCGTATGTATCCAGTCTCTAATGTCCATCAAGATAAACATTCTGACCAAGTTTCACAAAGATAGGGTCATAAATGTGGCCCTTTTGAGACTGTAGAGTGTACAAAATTTTTCCTTCCATTTGAACCTGGTAAACCTAGTTTTTTGACCCCAGATACCCAATATTGAACTCGTCCAAGTTTTTAGGGTAACATTTGACCAATTTTTATAAGATTGGCCCAAAAAAAACTGTGACCTCCAGAGTGTACGGATGACGGCGACGACACAGGACGATCACAAAAGCTCACCTTGAGCATTTTGGGTGCTCTGGGGCAAAAAATCTGGAGGTGTTCAGCTACAATTTCTTGCCATTTAAAATCCTGTGGTCATTATTTTCGAGAAATTACTGCAAAAGTAATCAAACAATGCACATGCTTGAACATTTTTTAGGCCTCTCCTCTACCTATTGGCCATAACTGAAGTTGAAGAGTGAAGACTACCTGTCTGCCAAGTACTTTTTCCTGTACTTTGCTAAATTGAGCATATTCCCTGTTTAAAAAATCTGCAATTTTTTAAGATAAAGTCAATTCGTAGTAAGGCCAAAGTTAAAATATGTTTGTTTGTTTGCTCCCTATTCTACCCACTTAAAATGCTGCACCAAAAGTTTTTTTTGGGACATCTGGTCAAAATTTTCTTTAATTTGCGATTTGACAAGTGCCGCATATTTTTAAAGTACATGTAGCAAAACAATAAGTAAAAAGTTTAAAAAAATTTACTATATTGTTTCATCCTTTATACCATATAAATTGTCTTATTTTTTCAGAAGAAATTCCTGTAAGAAACGGTCATAAAAAATTAATTGTAAATGTATAATCCCAACACCAAAAAAAATAAAAAAAAATTGCCTACCTACCTACCCAACTTTAAAAAGTAGGTTGGGAGACAGCAAAACAATTTAAATGGGGCCAAATACTGATGACTTCAGGACACAAATGCGGTTATGTCAGCTGAATCTTGTCAAAGTTTCAAAATGTCTATATTAAAATAAAACTTTAAAAGGGGCATTTTTAATGTATTTGAAGGGTCAGAGAAAAATTTTAACCTTTATTCTAAGATATGACTCCATGGTTTGGAAATTTGCGGAAAACTCTAGGAAAAGTATAATTGCTGGGGCTGCAGTATCTATTATCTGTTAATAAAACAGAATGCTTTGGACATGTCAAAACCTAAAAATAATAAACAAAAATGTGGCAATTCTAGGAAAAAACCAGGTTTTCAATTAAATCGTGCAAACAGGTTTTTAAACAAGAGGGCCAAGATGACCTAGGCCCGCTCACCTGGGGAAACACACCATAACAGTGTATACAGTTTGACCTATGTTTTTCCAGAAAAAAAATATTCTGGCCAATTTCATTAGGATTGGACCAAAATGTGCTCTCCTGAGTTTAAACAAGTATTTTTCTTGATATGACCTAGTGACCTACTTTTTGACCCAAGATAACCCATTTTTCAACTTGACCTAGATGTGATCAAGGCAATCTTTCTGACCAAAATTTCTTTAAAACATCAATTAAAAAATACAGCCTCTAATTATGCATACACATAGTTTTTCTTTGATTTAGACCTAGTGACCTACAGTGACCCATTTTCAACTCGAATAGATTTAAATCAAGGCAATCATTCGACCAAAAGTTCTTTAAAAGATAAAATGAATGAAAATACTGCCTCCCCTTTGCAACCCCCCAAGGTTTTTCTTTGATTTGATTCAGGACCATTTTTGACAATGAAATTAAACAACAACCTGGGGGGATTTCTCATTTTAAGGTACATTTGACAAAATTTCAAGGAAATCAAAATTTTGAAAAATAAAGATTATTTGAAAATTTTACAAAGTTTTTCCCTTATTGAAACCTAAGTGACCTACTTTCAACCAATGTACCCATTTTCGAACTTTAAAAGGATTCTCATGGCAATCATTCTGACCAAATTCAGACGATAAAATAAATTGAAAAATATTGCCCTTTGATACTTTGGGGTTTCTTTGATTGACTAGTGACCTACTTTTTGACCCCAGATGCCCCCATATTCCAAACTTGATCTAGGTTTCATCAAAGGCAATCATTCTGACCATATTTCATGGAGATTAATGAAAATTACAGCCTTATGGGCATTAATGTTTTTCCATCATTTATTGCTCCCTTATTTCAGTCAGGAAAGATTAAAGTTATCGAGTTTATAACCCATTTGAGTATTGCTTAACTTTCATAATTTTTCATTATTTTAGAACATTAACAAAGCTTCCTGTGCCAATTCCTCATTTTTGAATGAGACAAATTTTAAAAAATTTGCAAAAATTTTTTCCTGAATCATTGAACTTTTATCTTTCCCAACAAAACAGTAAATTTTTTTATGCAAGGCTGAATAAGTTTTAAACGCCAAAAGTTTTAAAGTATAAACTCTTAACCAAAAACTTCCCTTATGCTTACAGGTCATATCAGCTAAAAAGATTGGATTAACTACATTTTTAAAATTTGCTACTAATTAAAACTTTAAAGGTCACTTTGTGAGAAAGCAAAAAGACTTTTTTGAATAACTTACCTGGTTAACTATTATATATACATTTTATAACATACGGTTATAATTGTTTGAATATGTTAAAAAGTACTGAAAAGGTAAACATACTTAAAACAGTGGGGTTACGACACCCGATTGTAGTTACTCGGATATTATGAAACCTACACTGGAGAAACATAAAATCAAAAAAGGGTCTATAACTCGTAATATTCCTTTATAAATACAACACCAGCTATTTAGTTGATCAGGGATGCCTAAACCCCAAACACTTTACGGTTCTCGTACGGGTCCTCGGTAGCCTCAATTAATACTAATAGAGCGTTGGCAACGTAAACCCAAAGGGCCGAGTTCGAATCCAGTCGAGGTGAAACATTTTTCCCCTTTCCCCGAGCTGTTACACCCTGGGGGCCGCCGGGATTCCCCACCCTTGGAGCCCAGCGGGGCGAAACAGTTTGGCTGGGTGTGATCGATTTCGGTTAACAGTCTGGGGCAGACACTGGCCGGGAGGGGTAAAATATCTTAAATAAGAGGGAAGTTTAGCGTTCTCGTATCGGTCCCCCTCGATAGCTCAATTAATAGAGCGTGGCACGGTAAGCCGAAGGTCCGTGGTTCAAATTTCCGGTCGAGGCTAAACATTTTTCCTGGACTGTTACACTAGAAACCTTAATTTCCTCTACCCAGTCTCAAAACAGCAACCATCTAAAACTCTTTTTCCTACTAATGCTACCCGCAAAGTACGGAATACTCTCCCAAGCACATCCAAGCAAGTCCCGCAAAATATTTTTATCCTGTTTTCTCATTTTCGGGGGCCTAAGGGTTTTTTTTTAAATTCCCCAGTAACAGTTTTTAACCATTTATAAACAGCATTTGGTTTTTGTTTTGTAGAAAATTTACTTGTCTTTCAAGTGGAGTCATAAAATGCACTGAAATATCCCATTTAATTTTTTTGGGTTTCCTGTATTGATATCCTCCCCCACAGAAAAGACCAAGAGTTTTCGTATTCCAAGTGGAAAATAATTAAGTTTTTAGAAATTTAAAACTTTAAAAATTACCATTGGTTATAAAAAGATATATTCTGTATTAAATACATCAGAAATATTACAATACGGTATTGCATAATAAATCTAATTAGGAAATTTGTCTAACACAGAAAAAAAAGGATTTTTTGAAATAGAGTAAAATGCTGAAGTTTCGTCCAATAGAAACATTCTCTAATCAGCCCCTGTATTATTGTTTTTAAATGACCTGATAAAAACCAAGTTTTTTTTTAGAATTCGGACAAACATTAAAGAGAGATTTGTTTTTATTAGATCAAGAAATGTTTTTTTGTGTAATATTGTTTTACACTTTAAATTTTTTCTGTTTAAGAACTTAATTGGATTCAAAACATGTCCTAAAACTCTTGGACTGAATTACAGAAACATCTACTTTACTGTGATATTTAACATGCGAAAACCCTGTTTCACACCAAATTAGATTACAGTAAAACCCTTATCGTGTTGAAATTTAATTAGATTGACTATTACCCAAAGGCAAATTGGACATAGTATAACAAATAATAATTCGGGAAAACTTGATGAATAAAAAATAACATTAAAAATTGTTTTAACTAAGATTATCATAAAAATCAAAATGACAATTGTTCTGAAATTTTAAAATTTGGTGAATGTAAACACAGTTTAAACCGATAGAAAATAAACATTTTGTTATTGAAAGCCTTAGACTGAATCAGTACAATAAAAAAAATCATTTAATATGAAAGTACATAATGTTTATCTGTCAGTATAAACAATTTTTCCCTTTTTTTGGAATCGGAGTGGGAATCATGAAAAAATTTTCTTAACTTATAAATGTTTTTGTTTTTAAACTAAAACATATTCAGATTTTAGCCAACTCAGTGTGACCAATTCCGATTTTTGCGATTTAAACCGGGGACATTTTACTAGAGAGAGTAAAATCAGAAAATATTTGTTCTGGATCCAAATTTGTGGGAAAAGTTGTGTGCAGTTTACTTTAAACTTCAAGAGCATAATCAAGCCAAAAATTAAAAAGGACTAAAACGAAAAATTGCTTGCAACAACAATAAAGAAAAAACCAATTTAGAATCTGTCAAAAAAAATGTTAAAAATTTATTATGCAACAAAAAATTAAAAACATATATTTTTCTGCATTTTTTTACTAATCATTCAAGATTATATAATAATTTTTATGTGTAAAAGTTACTAAAATTCAAATTTAATTTCCGTCTAAAAAAAAAAGCGAAAATTGTTACAAAATACAATTAACAAATACCCTCTAATAACATCGTGGAAAATAAATTTAAAAGTTTGTCCAGCACCTTTCCCTAGGTACATTAATTAAGAGCTTAAAATGGGCTATAAAATTTACAACCATAATTTTTTTTAAATTAAACTATCGTATATATATAAATCATGCGATGTTCTTATTCGCCAATTGTTAAGACATTTTATTAAGCTTTTTTTTACTAAAAATAAGTCTCATAAATATGTATACTGATCAATTTTTACATGTATATTCCATTCATGATATATTAAAAGAAGTGGATAAATTTGCACCAAATATTCAACCATACTCAGTAATAGCATTTTAAGTGCCTTAAATATAAAAAAATTTTCCCAACACGCCAGGTTACATCATTTATGTGAGTAAAAATGTGCAAATGCAATCCTTACACAATTAACTTATGTGCAATTAAATTCTACTGTCCGAAAATCTCTCTGCCATGAGTTTTGTTATAATAAAAAGGGATGACCGCATTGAGTGTGACGTATTAAAACCTGTAAACTGAAAATGTGTATATGCATTCAATTTACTTGAAATTTCATTTTGGTCAGTTTGTACCATTCTTGTCCAAGACACAGGCAATTATTTGACAATTTTGAAGGCAAAAACGAGAATATAAAAAACCCTGAAATACGAAAAAACGGTCCACTGTGATTAAATATATTTATGATAAATGCTTTTTCCTACCAAGCTGCTCTAGGTAACAATCCTTTCCTCAACCCAGGACTCTGTATATTCTGCAGCGTAGTTGTTACAATACACAAAAACCTCGCGTTTTAAAATGGTGCTTTCATTTTTTGTACAGGGGTGGGGTTTCAGTCGCTACATTTTAAATATTGTGTATTTTACGACTATTAAATGAATGGTTTAAATTTAAACTTTTTCATTGAAAAAAAGTTACGAAATGTTGTTTTTAAAAAAAACGCACAACCGCTGATTAAAATTAAATAAGAAATGATGCAAAAAAACAAGCTGACACCCTAATCTTAGCGTATTATGAAATGACGCGTGTCAATTACACATGACGGTTCACACTTCTGAGACTGCTTTATGATTCGAAGAGTGAAAACGATACAATCAAAATTCATACACACGCGTTTGTTTATCCTTGTGTGTGGAATTATGATGGCTTACGTCACTGTCGTAATTACGTAAGTTTATTTATAAATAATGTAACAAAAGTAGCATAACAAAAATGCGTTTTTTATATATAAATAAATAAATCAATGCAAATTATCATTGTTATTGATTTTAAAAGACCTTCGACAAAAAAATGTGACTCGGTTTTTTCTATGATTGTGGATAATTTGTCACAACTCGTTGACATGGCAGTTTTCAAGTTCAGTTGTGGTTTCGCTAAAGGCCTGCTTTATTGCGCTAGATTAAAATGACAAAAAATGAGCATCATCTAATATTTTCCACCTCTGGAGACAACAATATCATGCGGACAGGGTGGGGCCCCTCCAAAACCCCCTTTTTTTTTAGGATTTTTTTTTTTTTTTTGGAATTTATTTGTCAATACATTAATTTAATGTTATTTTGTATAAAAGTTTTACTAGGACCCCTTGAGAAGCATAGAATTTGTACCCCCTGACAGAAAATGTGGATCCGCATATATATTGACTGTAGAATTATATATCGTCTTCAGCTGTTCAGGGGTGAAAAAATTTTCTTCTCTAATTTTTTGTTTTGTTAGAGGTTATGTAAACCTAATGGTCACTGTTTGAACTTAGCATGCAACTGGAGGATCATAAAACCCGAAAAAATTAGGTTTTTTACTGTACTTTTTTATTTCTGAAAATTGAAAACAATGGTCGGTATCAAAATAAAAGCCAACATTTCGAAAACTTATTTTATTCAAATTTATCTTAGTAAGCAACTCACCACAAGTGAGCCGTGAAAGGGTTTTAAAACGGGGACTGTACGAACGTTGACTGATGATACATTCGACCAATTTTCTCATTACAAACTTTTCATGTAAAATTTTAAAATTAACTTTCCCCAAAAACTGCAACAGTCATTCCTGTTTCAAATAATGAAAAACCCAATGTCGGGCCTTCATGTGTCGACAATAAAGCATCGTCAAAAAAACCCCCCATATAAAATAATTTTCGAAAAATATTTTTAAATGCAAAATTAATATTTTTTTTGACAGAAAAATTTAAACCATTTTGTTTTTTTTTTAACATTGGTTTTAAAGTGGAACAAATTAGACGGTGTGTTCAATTTTTAAATAACTAAATTGCAATCAAATATTTAAAGATGTCAACATTTATATCATCCGGGTTTATTCATCATACCAAAATAAAAACCTTGACGAAAATCCAGTTTGACGGGCATTTTTGGTCTTATATCATGCAATTCCGATGAAATTTTACCTGTTTGCCGATGCTTTACATGCTAAAAGTTTTTAAAAATACGATTGTGATTATTTTAAAAAAAATTGAACATAGAGATTATGTCACTGTACAACCTTGGTAAATTAAATTAGAATATGTTTTAAAGCAAAACGTAAGCTCAATTCGGTAGAGCACTCCCCCATTTAAGCGTGGGTCCTGGGTTTCGAGCCCCGGGATGACTGAACATTTTTTCCCCCTGTGGCATTTTGCACAAATGTGGGAACTGTTGCTTTGCCCAGTCTTCCCACCCTTGCAAAAATTATTCCCATGGTCTCGGAAGTCGGGGACAAATTTTCATTGGTGGGGTGTTTTCACATAAGGAAGAATATTGGTAAGGCAGCCGATAGCCAATTTGGTAGAGCAAACTCCTGTAAGCAAGGGGTCTCTAGTTTGAGCACCGGACTGACTGCACATTTTTCTCACCCTTTGACAATAGTTTGAAAAGATAATTTTTTTTTGAGTCGGCCAGACAAGAAAAATTTTCCCATTCTTTATAAGCATCACCGTAATTGGGGGTTTAACTGACCAAAAAGTCTCGGGAGCTGCATTTTCGAGTACCTCCCAAAGTTTCCACTTTGGTATAACAAATTTATTTTACAATGAACAATTTTAGTGACTTTTGAAAAAAATATACTATTAAAAAATCAAATTTTAGATCTAAGATTTTAAACTGCATATATCCCCCGGGATTGGCTACAAAAAACCAAAACTCTAAAAGTTCATTGAAATATTATGGATTTAATTATACCTTTATTTAGTAAAGTTGAGATTTACACGGGGAGTCATGATAAAGCCCGGGTAAATTGTAATCATTCCCCAAAAGTGAATTGCGGGTTGGCAAAAACCGGGTTTTAAGCTTTTTTGCCAGCCAGTGGTAATACGGGAAAACCCGGTTTTTTAAACTGGGCATTATAAAAATTCATTTTGACAATACTTCAATTACTTTTTCAACCATTTTAGTTGCATACAACCCATATGTGAAAAGGAAAGTGACACCTGCGTGCCGGCAAATGCAAAAATCTTTTGAATAGACTTTATTATGATGATAATTGAGCTTTTAATTGAACAAGATTAGGATTAAAGTGTGAACCAACTTAAATCGGCCAATTTACTCTTGAAATCACTTTCCCAAAGATCAAAATTGTCATTCTATCCTTTATTACCACGAAACGGGAGAATGATTAAAAAAAGGGATTGAAAAATGTGAAACTGTGGCAGTGTGCGGTTATACCAAAATTGAACGAAAGCTCTTTAGACTTTTTGCATGTGTTGGTTTTAGATCAAACTTTGACCACTCTGTAGGGTACGTGGCCAAAAACCTTCTAGATATGTGGCATCGCGTGTTAGCAGAAGGGTTTTTCAAAATTTGGTATTATTCAGACAAACTCAGAAACACTAAACTTGGATTAAAAGACTACAAATTGTGTTTCCCAGAATTTTTGTATAAGAAGAACAAGCCCCAAAAATGTTAGCAATTTAAATCTATAAGTTGTGACCTAGAGAATTGTTCAATATTGATGGGTGCCCAGTGTGTAGTTTTATAATACTCAATTTCCAAAGTAATATCCGAACGTGCCCTTTATAAATTCAATTCGTAACAATAAATGTTTGAAAGGGTTATACTTCACATGGAAATATTTTGTGGGTAAATTACTAAAAAAATGATAATTTTTAATAAACTGTTGTTGTTTACCTACCCTTTTTCACCAATGGTTTCAAAGAAAGGGTAAAATTAAAAGTAAATTAGCTCACATTTAAAACATAAAAACTCAAACTTTTGTAAAAAAAAATGAAAAAAAATTTTATTGCCCAGAAATGCCAACTTCATTCATTTTACGGAGTAAATTTGCCCAAACTGGATTTTCCCAGGCGGGTTTAACCCACCCTGGGGTGGTAGTCAAAAAACCCTGAAATTAGTAATCATTCCGCAATCATGGGAATGTTTTGGATGTGTTAAAATTATGAATACAACATAAGCATTCCAGGAAATGAGGGAAGCGTACCCCACAGTACTTTGAAATTAAATAGAGAGAAAAAATGCACCAGAGGCCCACCATTTCATGTATGATTATGACACAGTATAATTATATCAAAACTTCAGGGAGGAGACCCCACTCTTACCCAAATAAAAGACAGAGGCCCCCCCTCCCTTTCCGGGTATCTCCTCTTGATGCTATGCACCTCGCTGGTGACAATTAAAATATTTTTAGATCCGGACCTCACAGGTTAAATGCTGTACACCAAATTTTAAATGTATTCTTCAGGGGGTTTTAAGTATTGCACCATTTGGTATATATATATTATTAATAAAGCACATCAAACATTTTTTCTATTCATTCTAAATTCTCATTTATTTACAGATTTGCCAAGCAAGCAGCAGAGGGAGTAGAACAACCTCTTTTCCCCGACTGCAGTGGCTTGGCCCTTGGTGCCCTAAGAAGAAAATTGACTTGACTTTTTAATGCGATTCCGTGTATCACACAACTTACAAGACAATATGTTTCATTATAAAATCTATGGTCATATTTAGGATAAAATGTTAATGACCATTGTAAGATTGTGTGTAACATACAAGACTTGGGCCACTTGCAAACAAGGTCAAGTTTAGATATAGAAATCAGCTGCATACAGTCTACCACATAGCTACTAAACCCATGAAAGGAGCTGTCCGGTATTTTCCCTGGTGCAGCTATCACCAGATTCAAAATGGGAAAAAGGTGAGTAAATTTAATTTTACATTATATTTTTATTGAAAAACCCCAGGCCCCCGATTGTGACAATATCTCAATGAAAATTGTTAGAATGTTGATGTTGAGGGTCTATAGATCAAGTTTAAATCTGGGTCATGTGGGGGCAAAAATTAGGGCATGGTAAAACGACTCAAAGGAAAAACTTGTTACACTCTAGAGACCCCCATTTATGACCATATTTAAAAGAAACTTTGTAGGGAAAGTTATCTTGATGTTCTTAGGTTAAGTTCAAATCTGTGTCAGTAGGTCAAAAACTAGGTCACCAGGTCAATTTAGAGGAAAGGCTTTCTATTAACACTCTAGAGGCCACATTTATGACCATATCTTAAAGAAACTTTGTCAGAATTCATCTTGATATCTTTAGGCCAAGTTCAAAATCTGGGTCCCAAAAGGGTTCAAAAACAAATCACCAGTCAAAAAAACAAAGGAACCTTTGTTAACACTTTAGAGGCCACAATTTTGACTGTATCTTCATGAAACATGGGCAGAATATTAACCTTGATGATCTTTAGGTCAAATTCAAATCTAGGACAGGGGAGTAAAAAAAAAATAGGTCAGCAGGTAAAATCAAAAGTAAAATTTTAAAGTTTGAAACTCATGAGAATTAGTCCAGAATGTTTTTCTTGTGACCTCTAGGTCAAGTTTGAATTTGGGTCGCATGGGGTTCATAAACTAGGGACCAGGTCAAATCAATGGAAAACTTGTTAGCACTCTAGAGGTCCATTTTGACTGTATCTCTTGAAACTTGGTCTGAATTTATTATTGAAGACTTTAAATCAAGTTGGAATCTGGGTCATGTGGGGGTTCAAAATCTAGGTCACCAGATCAGATCAAAGGAGAAGCTATATAAAAACTGTAGAGACCACATTAAGACCATATCTTAAAGAAACTTGACCAGAATGTTTTCTTTAAGCCCTGCTCCGCGGCTGTTCAAGCTCTGTTAACCCACGATTACAATAGGTAACAGTTAGCGGCCACACACCAAACTTTAGCATGCAAATCCACAGGTTTTTATAAAAAATTTTATATAAAATAGACCCTAATTTTGACGGGAACTGTTCATAGTCAGGACTTTCATGATTTTCAGTGACAAGTTAAGGTAAAAAGGTTGGACTGGAGCAGGTCTTTTAATGATCTTAAGGTCAAAATCATCTGGGTCAGGTGGGGTCAAAAAACAAGGTCGCCAAAGGGCAAATCAGAGATAAAGCTTGTTTTAACCAAACTAGAAGGCCACATATGACCAAATCTTGAATTATCTTCATGAAACTTGGTCAGAATGTTAATCTTTATGATCTTTATTTGAATCTGGGTCACTGAATAAAATTAAAGGAAAAGCTAGTTAACACTCTAGAGGCCAAATTTATGACCATAATATATCATAAAAAAAACTGGTCAGAATGTTAATCTTGATAATTTTTAGACCTGTCTATTTTCGTCTTGTCCGGTGTGGTCAAAACTAGGTCATCAGGTCAAATCAAAGATAAATCTTGTTAACATTCTAGAGGCCACATTAATGACTGTATCTTCATGAAACTTGGTCAGAATGTAAATTTTAAAATTAGAATCTTAGGTCAGCTTCGAATCTGGGTCATGTGGGGTCACAAACTAGGTCCCCAGTTCAAATCAAATGAAATGCTTGTTAACACTCTAGAGTCACATTTATGACCAATCTTTTAACGTAAAATGGTACAAAGTTATACTTGGTGTTTGGGGGGCCCTTAGGTCAAAGGTCAAGGTCACATGGATCTGAACATTGGGAAAATGGTTCCGCTCCAGGGCAATAAATGGAGAAGGGTTCCACAGGTACATTGGTCTTGATGAGTAGATAGCCCCTATTGATTTTGGAGTCCACTGGGTAAAAAAGGGCAAGGCCACAGGGACATGAACTTTAAAAATGATTTTTCTCTCATTAAAAAGAAAGCGTTCCGCCTAGTACCTTGGAACCCACAGGTTTATTGGTCTTGATGTGTAGATGACTCCTATTGATTTGTGGTCACTGGTCAAAAGTCAAGCTCACAGGGGCCTGAAAAATTAAAAATGGTTTTTTGCTCAATAACTGGTGAAGGGTTTAACCTAGGACCTTGAAACTTAATAGGTTTATTGGTCTTAATGTGTACATGACCCATTTGATTTTGAGGTCACTGATCAAAGGTCAAGATCACAGGGGCCGAAACCTAAAAACGGTGTTTCTTCATTATACTTCTATGAAATTTAAGAATATTTCAGACACTGTTTATCTATTGCAGATGGTGAGTCTCAAGCAAAAAAGAAAAGTGGACCTCTCCTAACAACTTAAAAGGAGAACATTATCTTGCATAGCATTTTTCTCCGAAGGGATTGATTCAAACAAGCACATTGTGACAAGTACCCACTGAAGGGAAAATTCTACAACAAGGAAACGGACTCCACCAATATATCGACGTTCAAAAAGGCTTAAATTTGTTTACCGATCAAACTATGCCATAAGACATGAATCACCCTCCAATTAAAACAAAACATATGGAGAAGTCAGTCACTTTCAAATCAAGTAACAATTTAAGATATGGACGATTCAATGACGACAATGAATATCCCCAGGAGAAGTATAATGTACTTTGAAAATGTTTAATGAAATAGAGGAATGTGAAACTTTTTTGTATTTATTTGGTGCTCATGAAAGGGTTTGTCATTGACAAGGCAGATAAGTTTTAATTTAAATTTCTTTGTTTTTTAACAAAGAGAAAAGTTGAAAAGAAAAGCATTTTAGGAGTACAAAAAGATGTTATAGAAATATTTGAGATAGAATGTAAAAACTCGCCCTTCTTAGGGTCTGCTAATTTAGGGCTAAAAAAAAAATAAAAACATATAATCGACTTCTTTTCGTGAATTGATTGATGGATTTTTGTCTGTAGCATTATTATAAGGTCCTCGCATTAAACACGGTTGGGGTTATAGGAATGGTCTCCTTCTGACATATATGAGCCATATAACTCAAACCTAGACTAAAAGATTTTTAGCTAACCTTAGCACGAAAGTGCTCAAAGTTTAGCTTTTGTGATCGCCCTGTGTCTGTCGTCGTTTAACAATTTGACTGTTAACGCTCAGAAGTCACAATTTGGGCTAATCCCTTTAAAGAAACTTGGTCAGAATGTTACCCTCAATAAAAACTTAGACGTGTTCGATAATGGGTCATCTGGAGTCAAAAACTAGGGCACCAGGCCAAATCAAAGAAAAGCTTGTTTTAAAACTCTAGAGGTCACAATTTTGGCTCAATCATAATGGAAAAATTGGTAGAAATGTTTTCCCCAAATAAAATCTTGGACAAGTTCGATTTTGTGTAATCTGGTTTCAAAAACTAGGTCACAAGGGAAATATAAAAGCAAGGAGTGGACGGCTAGAGGGAAGGAAAAGCCGCAAAAAAAATTTGGGGGGCTCCAGATAAGATAAATATTAGCGTAAATTTACGCCTGAAATAATGCATATACGCATGTGCGATCATTTTAAAAACGTAAAAAACGTACAAGAAATTACAGAAACTCCTGCAATGACTTTTTACTAGCGTAAACAAACTCTGAATCATCGAAAGTCTTTACGTAAAAAGCACGGTCAGCATTAATTCTCCCCACACGAAACGACACACGCATTGAAGGTACTTTATAAGTTAAATATATATATACCCAAAGCATTCGTAAGTCAAACAATTTTGGGGGAAAAATATTGATGGTACGATAGTGTATTCTAAAGCGGTGTCGATCTGAGATTGTAAAAAGTGAACAAACACTAACGCTCTTTAAAAACCCAAAAAGACGATCATTAAAACATATTTAAAAACATGTTGACTAATCTATTGGATTCAGTAGCGGTAATTTTAAGCCAAAGTAAACCAAAAGGGAGAACAAAAAGCAAAAACTTTTTAAAGCTGAATTGGGAAATTCCACGCAGAACCGAAAGGAAAAACTTTAAAAATCTTCTTTTCAAAAACAAGAAGCCTAGAGCTTAGATATTTGGTGTGAAGCATTGCCTAGTGGACTCTACCAAATTTGTTCAAATCATGACCCTGGGGGCAAAATTGACCCCGCCCCAGGGGTTCACTTGTTTACATAGGGAAAATCTTAAAAATCTTCTTCTCAAAAACCAGAAGCCCCAGAAGCTTAGATATTTGCTATGTTGCATTTGGCCTAGTAGACCTCTACTAAAGTTTGTTTCAAAATCATGACCCCGGGGTCAAAATTGACCCCGCCCCAGGGGGCATTGATTTTACATAGATTTCTATAGAAAATATTCAAATTTTTTTTTAAAAATAAACCAGAAGTCCTAGAGCTTAGATATTTGACATGTAGCATTGCCTAGTAGACCTCTACAAATGTGTTCAAATCAAAGACCCCCGGGGTCAAAATTGACCCGCCCCAGGGTCCCCCTTGATTTTATATAGGAAAATCTTCAAAAATTTTCTAAAAATAAACCCGAAGGCCTAGATCTTAGATAATTTGTCATAAAGCAAATTTCTAGTGACCTTCTACAAAATTTGTTCAAATCATGACCCCCAGGGTTTAAACTGACCCCGCCCCATGGGGTTACTTGATTGTACATAGAAAATCTTCAAAAATTTTCTAAAAATAAACCAGAAGGGGCCCAGAGCCTAGATATTTTACCTGTAGCATTGCCTAGTGGACCTCTCAAAATTTGTTTTAAATCATGACCCCCGGGTCATAAATTGACCCCGCCCCAGGGGTCACTTGATTTTATATAGGAAAATCTTCAAAATTTTTCTAAAAATAAACCAGAAGGCCTAGATCTTAGATAGTTGACAAGTAGCATTGCCTAGTAGACTTCTACAAAATTTGTTCAAATCATGACCCCCGAGGTTCCAATTGAGCCTGCCCCATTGGGGTTACTTGATTGTACATAGAAAATCTTCAAAATTTGCTAAAAATAAAAACCCGAAGGCCTAGATTTAGATATTTGATATGTAACATTGCCTAGTAGACTTCTACAAACTTTGTTCAAATCATGACCCCTGGGGTAAATTGGCCCCGCCCCAGGGGTTTACTTGATTATACATCGGAAAATCTTCCAAAAAATTTCTAAAAATCATCAGTTTGACATTTGAAACATGAGCTCATAATACTCAGGTGAATGATCCAGGGTCATCATGACCCTCTTGTTTAGAGAAACTGCCAATTGTAGCTGAATTGCTGAAATTTGCAACCTTTTAATAAAATTCTTTTAACCACTTCATGGGAGCTTTTGTAACTGCTCTATTTCCTTCATGGGTTATTCCCTCGGTCAACAATTTGTAAAAAAATTTACTTTAAAATCAGGGCATATTTACACCAAACTTAACAGGAATTATCCTTAGGTGACCCCCTACCAAAAATTGTTTAAAGAATTCATTTCATTTTTGGAATTATATATGTCATTGTTTGTATTACTGTCTACAAAACAGAATATGTTTTACTGTAACATTTACATGATGGGCATATAAATTTTTATATAAAATTTTAGCTCAACTATACAAGAATAAGGTGGGCTATCCTACTCGACCTGGCACTGGCGTCTTTCCGCGTCCCCACCTTAGTTTTAAGTTTTTTTACACTTTCTTTTTTAAACTCACCTGTCACATAGTGACAAGGTAAGCTTTTGTGATCACCCCTTCGTCCGTCGTCAGTCCGTGCGTGCGTCAACAATTTCTTGTCTGCACGATAGTGGTTTCATTTATGTTTTTATTTTAACTAAACTTACACACAACTTGTATCACCATGAGATCTCGGTTCTTTTTTGAACTGGCCAGATCCCTTATGGTTCCAGAGTTATGGCCCCTGAAAGGGCCAAAAAACAGCTATTTTGACCTTGTCTGCCACATTTGCGCCCTTTATTTTTGATTTGATTTTTACCAAACTGGCACACAACTTGTACACCAAAAGATCTTTGGGTTTTTTTCTTGAACTGGCCAGATTTCCCTTATGGGTTTTCCCGAGTTATGGCCCCTGAAAAGGCAGAATTTTCTAAATTTTGACCTTGTCTGCACAAAAGCAGCTTCATTTATGATTTTAATTTTAACCAAACTTGCAACACAACTTGTATCACCAATAGATCTTGGTTTCTTTTTTGAACCGGCGAGATTCCATTATGAGTTCCAAGTGATGGGGCCCCCGTAAGGGCCAGAATTAGCTATTTTGACCTTGTCTGCACAATAGCACTTCATTTATGATTTGAATTTAATCAAACTTGCACAAAACTTGTGTCACCATAAGATCTCCGTTCCTTTCTTGAATGGCCAATCCCCTAATGGGTTCCAATTATGGCCCCTGAAAGGACCAAAATTAGATATTTTGACCTTGTCTGCACAATAGCAGCTTCATTTATGATTTATTTTAACCAAAGTTTTCACACAACTTGTATCACCACAAATCTTGCTTCCTTTCTTCACTGGCCAGATTCCAGTATGGGTTCCAGAGTTATGGCCCCTTAAAGGTTCCGAAATTGGCTATTTTGGCTTTTGCAGCCATAATAGAGACTTCATTTTTGGTTTTATTTGATACAAACTTCCAAAATATCTTCAACAACAATAAATCTTGGATTCCATGACAAATCAGATCAATCGTAGGTTCCAGAGTTATTTTATATCTGATTACCCCCTGATTGTAAATCAAAATGGATTTATATCATAAGTACTTATAGGACTTCTTTGAAATTTCATCATTGTTATTAGTTGGACTGAGACAAACGGGTAGATAACTATGAAAATGATTTTAGTCAAATTACCTCCCTTTATTAATCCCCCGCCGTGGCGGAGAGATATAGGAATGGTCTGCGTCCGTCCTTTCCGTCCGTAACAAAATCGTGTCGGTCCATATCTCCTAAACCCCTTGAAGGATTTTCATGAAACTTGGGTCAAATGATCACCTCATGAAGACGAGGGGCAGAACCCATGAGTCAGCCTTGTCGGTTTTAAGGTCAAGTTCAAACTCAAAGGTCAAAGGTTTGAGCCTGCCATTTTGTGTCTGCTCTATATGCCCCAAACCCCTCGAAGAAATTTTATAAAACTTGGGTCAAATGATCACCTCATCAAGACGATGTGCAGAACCCATGAGTCAGCCATGCCGGCTCAAGGTCAAGGTCACAACTCAAGGTCAAAGGTTTGAGCCTTCCATTTTGTGTCCGCTCTATATCTCTTAAACCCCTTGAAGGAATTTTATAAAACTTTGATCAAATGATTACCTCATCAAGACGATGTGCAGAACTCATGAGTCAGTCATACTGGCTCAAGGTCAAGGTCACAACTTATGGTCAAAGGTTTGAGTCTTCCATTTTGTGTCCGCTCTATATCTCCTAAACCCCTTGAAGGATTTTCATCAAACTTGGGTCAAACGATCACCTCATCAAGGCGATGTGCAGAACTTATGTGTCAGCCATGTCGGCTCAAGGTCAAGGTCATAACTGAAGGTCAAAGGTTTGAGCCTTCCATTTCGTGTCCACTCTATATCATCTAAACCCCTTGAAGGAATTTTATAAAACTTGGGTCAAATGATTACCTCATCAAAACGATGTGCAGAAATTATGGGGTCAACCATGCCAGCTCAAGGTCAAGGTCACAACTAAGGGTCCCAAGGTTTGAGCCTTCCATTTGGTATCCACTTGTAGATCTCCTAAACCCCTTGAAGGATTTTCATCAAACTGGGTCAAATGATCACCTCATCAAGAACTCACGAGTCAGCCATGTCAACTCAAGGTCAAGGTCACAACTCAAGGTCAAAGGTTTCAGCTCTGTATCTCCTAAACCCCTTGAAGGATTTTCATGAAACTTG
>NW_026459684.1:0-15823 GCF_021730395.1 Mercenaria mercenaria
AATCAGACTGTCATTCCTTACCAATGTCTTGCAAAGTATATGTCTTTGGAATCATATGTAGTACACTTGAGAAAATTTCTAACTGATCACTAAAACAATATCACTTTTTAACTTCAAAGAAACTCATTGTTGGGTCCCTTTACAAATGGACCAATGTTAAGCATACACCCGATGAAAACTCGATATTTCATTCATTTAACCTTGTTTTTAAATTATCTCCTATTTGTAAAAAAAATGATCGCTTAGAACTAACATTCTGAAAATGTCAAATCCCCAGGAAAATATCTAATTATATTTATAATACTGCAAATAAATTTCTCGGATTTTCATTGGTTAACATGCACGTTTTATAAAACCGTATATCCCGTATAATGGCAATATTCACCTACTTTAAACAAGCAAGTTAAGTTGTGCTACAACGGGAACTAAACGATTGGTCACTGCAGATAATTCTGCTTAGTCTGCATAAAATAATCAAATAAACAAAATAAATTACTCCCATTACACATTCAAATAACTAAATGGTATCACTTCTTAAAGGCACTGGCTACAGTTTTTCCGGACGGGTCGATATTTACCCCAACACCGTGCCAACTTGGTTGTGTTTCTAATCGATGTAGCTCACTACAGAGTTGGAGCGGTTTTCAGCGCATGCCCGGAAGTGATTATCTAATGTCGCGTACGGCAAAAATTCGCAAATTATTGTATGTTCGCGTGCATTTAATGTAAAGTATGCATAATATACTGACTAAATGTTAGGGTAAGTATCACCATGGTTACAAAATATATACATTTGAAGTACATTCAGTTCAAATTGCTTCAATCCGACATATACTGGAGTCTGTAATTTATACCAGCGCTCCAACTCTGCATTGAGTCACAGCTGTTTCTAATCCCGTACCGTACCCTTACCGTACATTCGTAAACTATAGGTTTTGTTCGGGGAAAGGCGGAAACTTTCATCGTTCTTTGTCATCAAAATGCTTCAGAAACACCTTAAAATCCGCTTATTACTCCTTCTCTTGAGAAGGAATATTATAGTTCAATAAGTCACAATTGACTGAGCTACTGATACCGAAAGTTGTTGTCATTACAAGCTGGCCAATAAAACTCCGTGACCTTAGAAATAACCTCTGACGTTAGACTATTCTTTCCTAATTGAGGCGACTCTCTGACTGAACGCATTCCGTGGATTACATATTACTAAACCCGAGGATGCTATTTCCTCCATAATATACATTCAGTCGACCAGATAGACATATATCAGCAAATTTAAATGTAAACAACTAAATATTATCGTTACCTTGAAATGCATAGTTAATACATGAAAACAAATCCAATTGCGACCCTCTAATTATGCGCAACAAATTCACGCATCGAATCCTAATTGACTAACTGGGTCAATTTCTTATTGCCGTATTTACTCTACTGAAAGTGGGAACAGATTTAATTTGTTGTTGGATTTAACAATTTATGTTAAATAACTAGCGTAAATACTTACTTGAAATTTTTTGGCAGTATAAAACAGACATTGCAACCAAAATTTTACAAGATGATCATTTTATATTTATATAGATATGCCCTAGAAGGAACTTTTGCTATGCTTTTAACTTGTTAAGAAATCTGCCGTTTGATAATTTGATATATCTCTAAGTTATTTGCTCAAACACTGAAAGCGTATTTCGTACCAACCTGCGTTGTATAAATGCCCGCCACACCACCTCGTTGTAATTTGATTTAAGCGAAATCTAATATGGTGACATGTCAATTTTCCTTTTGTTTTAGATTAGGTAGACATTACCAAAGGTATGTGCAGTTTGATTAAATTCTATTATGTGAAACTCGATAAAATAGCAGAAGTACCAACTTAAAACCGACAAAAATATGCAAAATAGCCCTTGGGTCTGCTGAACAAGTATTCATTTCTTTACAAAATCATGTTTTTTTTATTTCTCTGAGCATGTTTCAAATAGATATATTGTTTTCCGTTATAAAAATGCTTAGATAATCAAATTTATGCTAATTATTGTACTTTACTGAAATATATTTTAGGATTACAGATTAATAAAATTATAATTAATAAAAAATAAAATTAATAAAATCTGTTGAAAGATCCGTTGGAAGCATAGAACGAAACCAAGCAAAAAATAGCAGACTCGGTAGCAGAGTCTGCGATTATTTTGCTTGGTTGCATTCCATTCTGTGCTTCTAAAGGATCTTCTTACAGAATTTATTAACTATCACAACGGCAAAGTGCCATGTGGCGGCTGTAAAAAGTCTCCCCGTACTTGGATTCAATGTTTAATTTATTATTTTCTGGTCCTTTTGGATCAATGAGTGTATTCAATAGCACTGTTAAAAATCTGTGTTAGGTTTACACTTAAGTATGCGAAATGTTATCCGAAATTAGGTGTAAAATAAGCATTTACGCTTTCTTTGGCGTTAAGTCACAAAAATTACAATATTTTGTGTAAAGTTAACACTATAAATGATGTAATCCCCTAACTGTACACCAAATCGAGTGTGCATCTATCTTTACACTAATTTTAGTGTTTCCCGCCGCGTAAATTTGTGTACACCTTGTTTGTTGTTTGTTCTTTGTAAAAATCAGTCAGTAATCATGGTATTCAATGAATGCAGTTACTCCGGTCTAAGGTTTTAGGCATAATGAATAATTCAAGAATAACGTAGAGGCACATCGATACAGGTCGTATTTGACCTTACATAGTGCCCCGGGCATATCGCTCTCTTCTGATGAATAGAAAAAGTGGAAACTCCACAGGTCGCTCAACACAACAAAAACGAAAATGTTGCAGGCTCGGTTTGATTGAGCCTGTTCATGGACAGTAGTGGAAATGCATGCAACCGTCCACGCCCTCTAGCCCCGGGTTGAGCAGAACTCAACATTTACACATGTTAAAAGTACAAAAAAAAATTTATAGACATCCGCAGATGTGTTCATACGGCGGTGCACATGGAACCTTCAATGCTACACTAGCGTGTATTCCATGAAAAGCGGCGTATGGTCCCCAGTTAAAAAAATGGGTTTGCCCTAAACGAGAAAACAATGAGCAGAACTGAACAAACTGGAATTTAGAAAGGTGATCTGTGGTTATGGAGCCTGCATATCACAGGAACTCCCAAAAGACAAAATTAAAAAGCAGGCGCCATATTTAAGGGGTGATTGTACAATACCCAAAGCTATAAAAGCGGGAGTATTGGAACCACCCAGGTCGAAATGCTCATGTTCAGAAACTAAACAGTACCAATAACACGACATAAAAGTCGTGCTGAACGATCTGAGAAGATCGAAATATAACAGCCCTGATCGAATGTACGGTTTGCGGATGGCAAGCAGTTCTTTCAGTTGATTCACCGGCAGGTACATATGAACTTCTTATCAGGAATGGAACGATTAAATTTCCAGTCAGTTTGGTAAAACAGGTAAGACTTCAGCAGTTGATAAGAACGTAGCACACCCGCATATCTTATCAACTTTTGACAAGTGACGTCATGGCGATAGATCTCTCCAGTAGTGTGTGTGGTGCGTTCCAGGTGGTGCGTTGGTCTATTGGAAAATGCTGGACTAGCAGTCCATACCTGGTCCTGGCACTGGATATTTATGAAACGTTGTTTTTGACATTAAAGCGAGGCCCCGTGTATACAAACAACTTTACAAAACAGGAAGTTTATTCGGTAAGAACTAAGGTATCGCACCCGAACTGGCTCTACCCTGTGTCATTGTATTGTTACTAGTGAACACATACAAAAATATATCTTCGGATGGGGCTGTAATATCAGCTGGGCGATTTTCTCTGCGACAATATCTTTATCTTTTGATACTTCATGTGATTTTATTCCATACTATAGGCATGTACGACTAAATGTGAAGTATTAGCAAAAACATCATTTGTACAGTCAAGCAGTTGCAGCACATTCAATGTCGCTAAGTTGCATTCCGAATGTGGATTGTTGCATCCGATGTAAAAGTAGATCGATTGTAAACTGCAGCGCTTTCTGGGTCAGTGACTGTGAACAGCTGACTGTCATTTCACTGCATGACAATTGACCAGACGCCGTACTTTCTATCGCTCCGCCCACCAGGTCACGTGGAATCGGTCAATCGAAACCTCCGACATTATCTGCAATATAGACACCGCGGGGAGATTATGCGAAATTCCTGAAAATATTAGTGAACAAAATATCTGCCTTACTGTGTTACTTTAAGACAAAGACAAAATGCTAGGAAGTTCTGTGTGGAATCTTACATAAGCAGTGTGAAGATTTATCGAGAATCTCCTTCGGATTTTGTTGTTAAATCATGCACGTTTAGAAGACAGAAAAAGACTGAAGACGGCTACACCACTGTGTTTTAATAAAGAGAAACGGGAAGCATGTGCGTCCGAGATGTCTGGTTTGCGGCATGACATGGAAAATTTCTCCGCAGGTATTTCTACGGGGTCATCCCCTATAGAGTGGAAAGGAAATCGCTTAACCCCTTCAGGATTGCCAGTAGAGCTCCTTTCAAGATGCCGGAGGAACTGGGTGAGGTTTTGGATGAAGAATTAAGGTCTGAATTGGAGAGGTTGATTTCCGCTGAATTGGACTCCAAGGAGAGGCTGAATAAAGTACAAGTTGCCTTTTTCCATTACTGGCTAGAGAAAAATGAAGTAAAACGTAGGTTCATGGGTTTTGAGGTCTGTACGTACGAGCTGTAACGCCCGTTGAGAACAATTTTTCAGTAACGTACATGTTATACGTTTCCTGAACATCTTTTCTGAGAAGTACTAGTATAAGACTCCCATCCTTTGACACAGACAATGCAGTGTTCCAACATAAATAACAAAGTAAATGAGAAAGCAAGAATTTTGATAGAACTGTTTGCAGCAGTTCGCCACTTGACAATGCACCAACGAGAAGGACATGTTCCTGAATGCATTAGAGTCAGTGGTGTTTCATATTGGGTACAGAAAGTAATAAGCAGAAATGGATAATGTTCTGAGGCTTTATTTATGTTTGTTTTTTAGGTCGTAGAGACGAGGCCAGGAAACTGGAACGAGATGGTACAAGCAGCATGATATGGGTCCCAGAGCTTATGTTCGAGGGGACTTTGGTGACTACGTGTACGTGAAGTTGCGTGGTCATGTCCGAAAGGTTCGGAGGGGTTAGAAAAGGAAGGAGTTTGAAGAGACCTATCACATTGCTAAGGAGGTGCTGAATTATAATCCGAAATTTTGAATACAGAAGAATTGAAGCGTAGTATATTGACGTTTAGGTTAGGTACATGTCTGAGACAAGGACTTTACAGATAGTAAAGTGATGCAAAAGTGAACTTTGTGTTATAGTTATGTTTTTCAGAGCTTACAGATAGTAAGTTACAGGATGTATCGTTATCTGAAATGTATAAATGTTGTAGACAGTGAATTGAGACTCAGAACACCTTTAAAGAAGAAATTTCTTTTTATAAAAATGTATAAATACTAACTGATATAGAGGAAGGTTTTACACTGTCGTTGTGTTGTTTCATATTTTTCTGAGTCTGGTCAATATGTCCCTGGCTTTGGTCCATTCGTCTGTGAATCTTTCCCCCCTGTCCGTGGTCAGTCCCGAGTTTTACCACCGTATCCCAAGTGTCCCTACTGTGTCCAGATTATGAAACATCATGCACGTAGTCTGTCCATTAAGGACCAACTCTGTTCCGGGTCTGTGTGGAGTGCTGACCTTCCTATCCAAAGTATTTCCCATGCTGTCCCGAGACTATCCCTGGTCTGTGTCGATGGCTTACCATCTTATCTAAACTCTTTCGCATCCTGTCCCGATTCAGTCCCACGAAGTCCCTTTTTTGTCTCGCATGTGTGTGCATACTGTTCCCGTGTGTCCCCGGTCTGTCCCCGATTGTTGTCCGGTCTGTCCCAGTTTTGTCCCTGAGTCTCGCATGTGTCTCCCCGGTCTGTCCCCGGAATAGCCATTGCATGTTTTTAACCCGTAAAAGGGAAGTAATTTGTTTCTTTTTTGATTTATTTATGTATTTGGGTTTTACGGCGCACCAACACAGTATAGGTTATATGGCGCCAAACAGGACTACTGGTTTCACATCTCATTTACATCGAAATAAAAACATGAGGTATGGAATCAAAATTTGCTGGAATCACAGAGTTACAACAAAACCAAGTGTTAAGACCCTATTAGTCGCCTCTTACGATCATGCAACGGTAAGGCAGTGGTTCCAATTCCTTTCATACACAGATCGTCCGAGAACCACATGGGGCTTTTTTTCTTGAATACATACATTTCTTGAAGACGGAGTAAAATGAGCATGTACTGGGAGGCACGGCTAAGAAAGAGAGACATGATGCAGAAAGGTTTTTTAACTGTCAATGAAGAAATGTTCCGCGATGAACTGTGGAAAGAATCACTAAATAAATACGGTGCAAAATGACTTTACCATCAACTGTGATAAACCGAATCTACCTCTCCATTTAGCACATGAAAATGTCAGAAGCACTTGTGAGTTCATAATTTTGGAGTTCCTCCACATGTGGAGGGATAACTTAAACTTACCAGCCAGTCCCACCCCTTTTTAGAAAGTAATAATTTGATCCCTGATCCCATACTTTTATATATTTAGCTTACGCTGAGGCTAACCCTTACCATGAGTCATGATCCCTGTGTAATTGTGACTTTTTGAGAAGTAGTAATATAGTGATCGTCGACCCCTTACTCTCGGTAATTTTTCCAGAAGTAATACACTGATACGTAACCCCTTAATGTCTGATACTTGTGAAACAGTTATACTCTTCCGCTTACCCTGCCCGAGTGCTTACCATCTTACCCTTACTGCGTTCTATACTGTACCTACCCTTTTCCGTTCTGTCATTGGTCTCTCTCGTACCTACCCACCCCTACGCAGGTCTGTCCCGAGTGTTAAGCATCGTATTCCAAATGTGTACTATCTTGTGCCGTACTGTCCCTTGTCAGTCCCCGTTTTCTCCAAACTCTGTCCCTGGTGTGTCCACGGTGCTGTCTCCCCATTCCGTGCAAGGTGTGTCATCTGATATGTTCCCGGGTTGTTCCTGATGTGTCCCCTGGGTGGAACCGCGTTCACCCCGTGTGCGTCCCTGTCCCGGGTCGGTTGCACAATGTCCACTGTCTGTCTCTAGTCTTTCCCAAACTGTTCCAGTATGTCCTGTATGTGTCCCAACTTTATCCCGCCGTGTCCTCGGCATGTGTCCGAGTGTCCAATTTTGTTCCGCGGTGTGTTACCCTTGTCGCCGGGTTGTGGCGGGTGTATCCGTATCAGTCCCAATGTTATCCCACCCCTGTCCACTGTAGTCGGGTTGTCCCTAGTTTGTCCGGATCCGTGTCCATCTTGTCTCTGGGCTGTCTCCGGGATGTCCCTAGTGTATCCATTTTGTTCTCGGGTTGCCCCATGAGTATCCCATATCTGTCCCTGGGATGTCCCAGGTCTATCCCGGTGGTAACCATCTTGTACCTGGGTTGTCCTCGGGGTGCCACAGATTTGTCTCTGTGTTGTTCCGTCTGTGTCCATTTTATCCCCGCGTTGTCCCGGGTGTATCCCAGATCTGTGCCTGGGTTGACCCCGAGGTATAACCATGTTGTGTCTGGGATGTCCCTGGGTTGTCCCGTGTGTGACCATGATGTCTCTGGGTTGTCCCGGGTGTATGCCAGATCTGTCCCTGGGTTGATCCCGTGTTCTCTGTAGGTGCTATTTGATTGTTCAATTTGATCACGTGTTTGTCTTGGTGCGTGCGCTCATCTTGTTTTTTTGAATAACTGAAACGTTTCATATGTGCTTTGGATGCCTTTGCGTAAGGATCTAGAAATTTCAATTTTTTTTAATAATTTTTAATGTTTTGTGTAACAGCAAAATTGGAATTAGGAAATTGACGTAAATTGTTTTATTTGTTATTTAATTTTAATGCACTTATGTCAATGTAGTAGATTATATTGAAGAACAATACGATGAGAAATATTTTGATGATGTTGTTTAATATGATGATGCGAAGGATGTTGTATGCGATATTTTAGATGATGATGATGATAACGATGATGGAGTTGATGAGTGAAAGCTAATGAACAATGATACGAAATAGTTGGACAGAAATTCAGCGATCATTTTTGCTGATGATAATGGCAATGATGATGATGATGATTATGATTGGTGATGATGATGATGACAGTGATGGTTGTGTATGTGAAGATAGTTGATAAACGACATTTGTTAATGTTCCATTAAAATCACTTGCACCAGTTGCATTAGTATTCATTATCCGATGCTTCTCATGATGATGGCAGTGAAAACGATAATGAAAATGATGATACTGATGATGATGTTGACGATGATGATGTAGATGACTTAGGATGATGATGGTCTTGATGCAGCTGAGGACATATGTTTAATGCTTATGAACAATGATATCATGTAGTTATATACACGTTTCTAGCGTATTATTAAGATTTTTATTAAGAAAACTGCTCAGTACCAACTGAACTTAAGATTGCACCAGTTACTAAAAATAGATTCCTTTGTTTGATTTTGGCGCGAAAAAAAGTTCTTTGTTCTCCAACCCTAACCCTAACCGATTACTCATCCCCGAGTTCAAATCATAGCTTAACATGAAACTCACCCTGCCCACTAAGGTTACCTACCCAGTATGTTTACCTTTACCTATTTTCTAGGGATGGGAACGAATATTCGAATATTCGAAAATCGGTCGAATATTCGAAAATGAAAATCAAATTCGAGTATTCGTAAATTATTGTATTTTTTTTTCAAAATAAGTATCATTGATTTTGGGCAACATGAGCATGCTAATTCTACAGAATAAAACCCAGTCATTTATTTCTTTATTTACGTCTCATTAAGTCATGTTGTTTATCGCGTATTCTAACACGATTCGCAGCAGCTGCTATATAAACATATAGCGAAATCGTCTATACATGAATCTACGATAAAATATAGCTCTTCCATTCCGCCCTACGACTGTAACACGACTGTGAGGTTCTACTCTGCTTCCATTATATACAGTATAATACCGACTAAATATTCGACTTTTTCAGTGCTAGTAGTAATAAAAAGTACATCAATTTTTCTGAAACAAACTATTTCTAACCGATGAATTTATTTGTTTATATTTTTACCGTAAGAAAATGTTTCAGCCTGGTAAGTTTCAACGTCAACACCAGTGCATCTATGTCTGGTCGTGTGTGTAGTTTACAATTTCTGCGTTGTAGGCAGGCACCACAAATTCAACTAGATTCTACTTTGACAGTAAATAAATCATAATTCATGTTCCAGTCTTCCAGACTCAAGTGTGTTTACGTGTTTATATGCCACCGCAATGTCCTAGCGTGTATGTTTCAGTGCCATCATGCAAGTGACGTGTACTATTTTTAGAAACTGCATATATAAACTCTGAATTAAGTATTTACCTCTGATTTGTACATCCGATCTTAGGTGTTATTAAAAATAACATTTTCACGGCAATAACTACTTAATAATTTAATTAAAATTTATTGAATATCGGGAAATTCAGTTTGATGCAACGCTTTCCATTCGTGGGGAGGTTTTTATAATAGCATATGGCCAGCCGAATGACATCGCGCTAAAATGTAGTGCTTTTAAAATGCGAAGAATTTGCGTGGTTAGAATCGAAATAATAAATATGTTCCAATAATTTTATCAGTTAATAAAATATGGGCAGTCGTTCGGATGCGAATATTAAATCACTCGTGCTACGCACTCGTGATTTAATTACTACGCATCCGAACTCCTGCCCATATTTTATTAACTGATAAAATATAGGCACATATTTATTATTTCTTAATCAAAAGATGTCCAATTAACAAGAAAATACCAATGCATAATTGGCAGGGGCCATCGTTACGGACAGGCGTCAATGTGTCAGATGCATGTCAAAAGATGTCCAATTAACAAGAAAATTGCAATGCATAATTACCTGGGATCATCGCTACGGATTAACAGTTTGTATTAGGCGTAAATGTGACATCTTTTTATCTTTTGTTCATTTTTATTGGCGCCTGTTTTATGTAATAAAAAATAAAATCTGAAAAGTAGATCCCTCGGAAGCACCGAAAACAAGGCAAACAGTGAAAATTGCAGACTCGGTTTGATTGAGTCTGTTCATGAGCAGTAATGGAAAATGCAACACTGTCCACGCCCCCTAGCACCGGCTTAAGCAGTATTCAATCTTCAAATCTAAATGAGTTGAAATCAATGATCCCAGTTGTAGATTTTTTTTTCGAAAACAATACCAAACTTGTAGATACTACCCATTAAGAAGACGTTTCCCGTTTGTCAGTTTGCAGTCGTTTACTTGTGAATCACTCAAACACCTGTTTGCCCTCCGTGACCTCGGTACATGTCTTTGAAGCTTACCCGACATGTCATCGGGAGTTACGCGTGTACATTTCAGTATGGACGAAGTTTATCGATAGGCACGTTGCAAACACTCGGTTAGGCCCAAATCAAAAGTTTGTTTGTTTTCCGCTTTATTGTTTTTATTTCTGTTCATTAAAATATTTCTGTATCAGCCTGTCGCATTTGTAGTCTTGCTATTGCTTTAAAATTCATAGAGTGTCCTCATTTTACGTGGCTTCTGTTTTCTCAATACAATTTCTGGAATAAAAGATGTAACAGAATCGTGCTATCGGTTTGTTTTACTGTGTCATGCACAAATGTAATAGTCGACTAAGTCCGTTTATTTGACTTGGACATGCGCACTCGCGATCGTGTACAATAAACGTGCGTATGCCATGTATAGGAGAGCACTGTATGACTGCCGTGAAAAAACATCTACTTATATTATTATTGTGATTTTATTTCATTATGTCCAGCAACAGAAACAAAAACTAAACTCGAATTCATGTAAATCAAGTATGTCATTTTGCGCTGTGTTGAAAAGACAACGTTAGTGGTCATGGCAGCGAAATGGAGAAAAAAAACACTCTCCGAAATATCGCCAATTTTAATCTGTGAAAATTTTATAACAGACCGTTGAAAAATGAGGGGCGGCGCATTCCATAATAAACGAGGAAAACATATTATGCTTTTAAACATATATTTGTTATCGGTAATATGTAATTTGTTACGACATTGACAGAAACGTATCAGTGTCTGATTCATGGAAGTGTCACATACATAGCAACATGTTTTATGAGGACTGTGTTCACAAATCTGTGATTCAACGTTAAAAAAAAATCCTTAACTGCATGTTTTACGCGTCACATGTTTTCTCTGTTACGAACAAATTGGATGTAACTGTTGTGCACTGGGAATTGTGCCTATTTTTCAGTCGAATCTTCCCATCGCCAAAGCCAGTTTGCATCTCAAACGGCTTTTTAGGTTGCTAAGCATGTCATAATGGTGAGCTTATTGAAAGGTAATGGTGGGTAAATGATTGCAGAGATATCCCCTTTTCCGCATTCGAAATACTTTTGACAAAATCAGTGTGCGACTTTTATTATACTTAAATCAAAACACAAGTAAGATTTTTTTTAAACGTGGAAAATTAATATTTCATATGCTTTTTCTGAACAGTTTCTGTCTTATTATTCATAACAATCGTCAATATTAAAAATCGTATGTCCAACATATGCCACAAAGTGGTAATTTTCGCGTTATACCCATATTTCATGAAAGTGTTTTTAAAACCTGTTTTGCCGAGACATGCACCACACGACATCCTTATCCTTAGTGTTATGGAACTGCTTGAAATTTAAGAATGAATCGGGACTATTGTTCGAGGAATCGCCAGTCTTTTCGGCGTCATGACATACATTTACTTTTTTGAAGTCAAGATGCCCTTGACGGAAAATAATTCTTTCAAATTGTATTTTGTTAAAACAGTGTCTTATACATTATCTACAATAACGCCATTCTGCTCTTTATTATTAAGAACGACACACTTTCTGAATGTCTCGTAAAACAAGAGCTAGTTTCTACGTGTTGTGGCGGGAAAGTTGTACGTGCCTTCCATGATGTGCATATGTTGACGTTACATTTTCGTGTAAATAGAAATGTTGAACTTTCATAAGTTGCATTTGATCAGTTATCTTAAATTAGAAACCAATAGATAAAACAAACAACTAATTTTTGATTGGCCTACACGCTTTTCATTGTAAGAGTAAAGGACAGCTGGCGACTGTGACGTATATACTGCGGCGATATCAAACTATCGGTTTTTTTGTTTGAAGTTGTTCAAAGTGAAACGCGGGAAAATTGTCAAACGGGAAAGATCTTCTTAACGGGTAGTTGTCGATCTTTTCACAATATTTTGTACGACGTTTCAGACCATCCGCAGAATCGGTTTTCATCCGCCATCGGCCGTATTCGAATTAAATTTTTAAGTATAGACTGAAAATTTTCAAAATGGCGGCGGTAATACAACAGTGCGTCACGTGTTTAAATGGGACGACCTGCTATTTTTAGATAAAATTGCGACGATCTTAATTATAATCGTTTTGATTTTTTTGTATCATTTTAAAGCTAAAACACTGAATTAGTTAAATCTGTTCATGATTATACTGACAGAATCGTGAAATAAAACGCTAGGATCGGCGGGTTTTGCTAGGTAGGATCGGGTTACCCCAAAAAAACATTTTTTGGCCTTATTACGTACGATGATCCACGCTTTAAACAAATGAATACGCTGTGTATAGGCCAATCACTTAATAAGAATTTAAAGCTTCCATTAAAACAAACCGAATATTCGAATATGGCAGACCGAATATTCGAATACTGATTTCAGTATTCGTTACCATTCCTACAGGGAATGCCACGCACCAAAAACGCAGCCTCCCCAAAACGAAACCCACAGAACGCAAACGTGCACGCCACAAACACACACACACCTTAACCTTAACCAGTATGGTTACCTTACCGTATCAAGTTAGGTTACCTTACCCTACTAAGTTCGGTTACCTATGGAAGTAAGGCAGCGGTTTCCAGATAAGCGATATCTTACCTTACCCACTCATCATTCCCCTCTATCTTTTAGAAGTTCATCCCAACCAGTGTAACCAGTTATAATGTATCTTACCCAGTCGCTTATACAGCCTTATTTGCTAACCACGTCTCTTATCTGCATCCTTTGTTTACCGAATTCAAGGTAGCGATGACAGATGCAAGAGAATTCTGCAGAAAACTCCTAGAAGAAGCAATTGAATTGGCACTGAATGATCCGAATGAAATGGAGATGGCGTTCTTGTAAGGGAACTCGTCTCCTCGCCAGACAAGTCCTCCTCGGGGAGAAAATGACATAACGTGTGTAGAAATGTGCGGTGGTGAAACAGAATGCGAATTGTGTAGTCTGCCACTTGCGTCGTACGATGAAGAAGAAACGAAGGGCGGTAAACGCTGCGGTTGTTGTGAGCGCCAGTGTAAACTGAAGTATTTGCTTTTTGATTGCATTGGAGAGTAAAGTTTGTTTATTGAAACTGACGTAGCAAAAGCGGTGAAATTATTGAAACATGTAAGTGGAGACTTAGAAGTAGCAATGAGAGAAGTTAATGATAGGCTTTCTCGCATTGAAATGAGAGAAATGGATATGAAATGAACACATTGTAGAGAATAGATGCACTAACTGTTTTAATGTAAGCATCTGCATATATATTTACTAATAAAAACAAAGAGAAATATCAAACAGGGAATGCCACGCACCAAAAGCGCAGCCTCCTCAAAACGAACCCCCCAGCACGCAAACGCGTGCACCACACACACACACACACTCAAAGCTTACACATCAGGACAAAACGAACAACACACACACACACACACACTCAAAGCCAACACATAAGGACAAGACGAAAAATAAGCATACACACGCGCGCGCACAAAGTCAACACACAAGGACAAAACGAACAAACAAAGAAAACACATGTGGGCACCGCCTTTGGAACGGTCAGTGGCAAAAACACCACTGGGGAGCTTAAACCGGTTATGGTGCGCACCCAACCCTCACCTTACCCCCACCAGGGTTCCAAAGACATGGGACAGTGGTAAATAAAAGTAATCCCCTCCAGGGATCTCTAACACACGTAATGGAAACAAAAAGGCATGGCATGTAAAACACAAAAATGCTCGTGTATAAATATATAAAAAGCAAACCTTAATGTACTCAATGCCTTTTCAGAAGACAGAGCAACAAGAGAAACACCCTGAAGGGCCCGACGAAACAGGTCAGAAAAAAACAAAGAAAAATATCAAACAGGGAATGCCACGCACCAAAAACGTAGCCTCCTCAAAACGAAACCCCCAGCACGCAGACGCGTGCACCAAACACACACACACACACAAAGCCAACACATAAGGACAAAACGAACAAACACAACGCCCCACAAAGCCAACACATAAGACGAAAACGAACAAAAAAAAGGAACACAGTGGGCACCGCCTTGGAAGGTCAGTGGCAAAAACACCATGGGGAGCTTAAACCCGTTTTTGGTGCACCTAACCTCACTCTTACCCCCACCATTTCCAAAGACATGGGACAGTGTAAATAAAGTTATCCCCTCCAGGTGAATCTCTTACACACGTAATGGAAACAAAAAGGCATGGCATGTAAACACAAAAATAGCTCGTGTATAAATATATAAAAAACAACCTTAAGAACCAAAACGTATGTACTCAATGCCTTTTCAGAAGACAGAGCAACAAGAGAAACATCCTTAAAGGCCCGACGAAACAGGCCAGAAGACAAATATCAAAACAGTTCAGTCCTGGTAGGATTTAAAAACTGCTTATCATAGAGTCCTCCCCCACATCCGTCAGACGCAATCAAAGAGGGAAGCGTAGTGTCCAACTGTAAACGGGTTGAACACTAAACATGCGGTATGTCTCAAAACAGTTGGGTCGTAACCTCTTTTAATAAAACGTTTGATAATCTTTCCAAATACATTTGGAAAATTACCGTGACCCAAGATCTTACGAAGTTTGTAAACCACATGCCCATAAAAAACGGGTTTAGAAATACCTTCTCGCAGAAGTGTCTTTAAATTACTATTGAATTTTAAAACTAAATCAGAATTACGATAATAAAATTTAGTGTTGCATTTTCCATTACTACTCATGAACAGACTCGATCAAATAGAAAAAGTGGAAACTCCACAGTTCGCTCAATACAACAAAAACGAAAACCGAGTCTGCAATTTTCACTGTTTGCTTAAGCAGTATTCAGTCTTCAAATCTAAACGAGTTGAAACCAATGATCCCGAAGGACCAGAAAATATAACAACACTGAGATGAAGTCGGGGCGACTTTTTACGGCTTAAACTCCCCAGTGGTGGTTTTGCCACTGACCGTTCCAAGGCAGTGCCCCACTGTATTCCTTTATTTGTTTGTTTTGTTCTTGTGTGTGTGTGTGTGTGTGTGTGTGTGTGTGTGTGTGTGTGTGTGCGTGAGTAGTATTAGAAATACCGATTTTAAAACAATATAACCCCCCCTGACCCCTTGTCCCTATTCTATAAGTGGACTTTAACCTTACCCTAAAATTAAAATACTAACTTAGTACCCTTGATACCCTAAAATTTTTTTAAATCTTTAGTTAAACCGAATGAAAACCTTTGGTTTAACCAAAAAAAAGATTTAGTTTTTGGTCCGAACTGACCAATGCCGGACAATTTAAAATCCACAGGCTTTATCAAAGATACAAGCTAAAATAAAATTGACTTAAATATCAATACAGTACACCGTAAGGTATTTACTTCCTATTGACAGTGCATATCAAGATAAAGATCAGGTTTCAGTTTTAACTGGGAAACAAATACACGCTATAGTAAATAC
>NW_026459685.1:0-16527 GCF_021730395.1 Mercenaria mercenaria
ATGTCCTACAATCAGCTTAAGCAGACCTCGAATATGCAGACACGATGATCATAAAGAACTAGAAAACATGCTATAATCATTACGTAATAAACTTGTAGGCTTAATGGTATTTTTACTTTTTTTTTCAACAGAATGTTATTTGAGCCGCCCCATGAAAAAAAAAGAACATAGTGGGTTTGCGACCAGCATGGATCCGGACCAGCCTGCGCGTCCGCGCAGTCTGGTCAGGATCCATGCTGTTCACTATCAAAGCCTATTGGAACTAGAGAAATTGTTAGCGAACAGCATGGATCCTGACCAGACTGCACGGATGCGCAGACTGGTCTGGATCCATGCTGGTCGCAAACCCACTATGTTGGTTTTCTCATTGCGTGGCTCATTTCTTTTCCTAGTCGAATTTGAAAATATATATGTCTAGACAGATCTGTGGTACCCGCCCACTATGGGACTCTTCACTGTCATTCTAAACTAAAAAAGGTGTATCACCGCTGGTTATGTGGAAGATTTATAAATATTTATCTATTTACTAAACAAGTTTAATAGTGAGAAGGAACTCATGTATGAGAAAACGTTTTTTTTCAAACGGTATGTCAGCATGTCTGTAATTGCACACTGTTTCGATCAATAAGTTCGTGTCAGTCATGCATTTTCTTAACATATCTAAAATCTAAAGGTGTCCTTGAAACAGATAATCTTGAAACAAAAAAACGCGTTTTCATTCGACATTGACTTCTTTGCATTTTACCAAGCGAAAACGTTCGGATTGTTAATGATGGCTCTATAATAATATTGTCGCTTATATTTTCATCGATCGTTACCATGCCGAGTAAGCGTTTCAAGATAAATTTGTTTTCAGTTGACCGTTATCCACCTGATTGGCTCAACTTATTCTAATGTAAATGAAATAGGGAAACGAGCAGTTTAAACATTTGATGATCAAATTTTGATATTGATTAAGTTGCTTATTAAGATCATTTTCAAATTTGATTATAGTTTCTTTTTCGCAAGCGAAAAGAAACATTATGTGTTTGATAAATACTACTACTGACGTATTGTGTGTGGATAACTGTATCCGCATCTACATTATTATAATTCCGTGATAAATATCCAGAGAGAAACTGATAAAGGATCCAAAACACACGAAATGTCAGAAATCAACCACCATACTCTACAGAATTTCAGTCAGAGCAAGTAAGACAATTGTTTTCTAGTGTACCTTGAACAGTTCTGGACGAGTATGAATTGAGAATATCAAAGCAAGGGACAATCTTGCAGCACACAATAATAGATTTTCTACAAACGATTCTTCTTGCGAAAGCCCCTATGGGATCGACAGTTTTCTACGATCTGATCGTGTTCATTTTGTCACTGTTCACATTTAAATGGTGAATATTGGCAACAAAAAAGTCTGAAAAGGTACGGTATGACAATCACGGAATGATGGATTCTATTCTTGTTTGAAACAACAGAGATAAAGATCTTTCAGCTATACAATTTAATAAATCTAGTATAATAATAATTGTGTAAACACATAAGAAATATTTGTACGATTTATAGATTTGCACGAGATCCCCGTGTGGTTTATACCCATATAAACGGTCAAAAATAGCAACCTCTCTAAGATCCTTATCCAGGTCATAATTCAATTTCAAGGAGAATGCAAACAGTCATGAACACAAATGATAGTTACAACGTTTGAATTGCTTATTGTCGTTTTTTCGGCAACTAGTTATATATAATAAACAAACAACTTCAAGTGTTGTTTAAACATCACGAAATATTTACATCGGTTGTAGATTTTGTGTTCGCTCAATATTTGCGTAGATGCATATGTTTATATTTAATATCGTAAAATTATAAAATCGCTTCACAAGCTCGCTTAGATTTTCTTAAATTTTAATAAAAAAGTCATAAACTAGTTTCGCCATGAATGGTTCACCAGTGTGCCTAAATATATAGCATTAAAATATTAAACTAACTTGTTGGGTACATGTAATTGCCGGGTCTTTGCCTACTTACTGGATCTTTATTTTTGTTCTATGCATTTATTGGGTCTTCAAAAGACATAAGAAAGACCCAATATATATACACCTTATTGGGTCTACAATAAGATTCATTTCACAGCTATTGGGTCTATACCTACTTCCTTTTGTTACTAGCCATTTATTGGGTCTTCAGAAGACAAAAGAAAGACCTAATATACATATGTATATATAAACATAAAGTAACGTGATTATAACATATTAGATCTAAAGGCCGTTTCAAAGCAAAAAAAAAAAAGAAAAAAAAAAAAAAAAAAAGAAAAAAACCAAAAACATGGCTTTCAGAGTAATGGGGATTTTATAAAATATCTCTGACTTGGAGCTAGAACTTGTTTCAGTGGTTTGGGAGTTAGAATATTTTTGATATGTTGTAATATTTTTTCATGCAAAACAAAGTACAGGTTTTTTATTTTTCGAAACAATCACCCACCTCCTCTCCTTTCCATTTCCAGAATATCAAAAGGTCGGCCCCTGAAACCGTGCTTTATTTAACGCAGAGTAACCTTTAAAATGGCATTATGCGGGAGTGCAACAACACCATCGATACCGGTATTATCAATATCTTATATAAAACTGATAAATCTCTTTACAGTTTCTTTAAGTTAGTTTCTTTCTCCATTGTAGTTTGCATATGAACTAGACGTATACGTCTGATTAGTGGTACAAAGGTAGTATATAATCGACCATTTCCTAGAATTTGTTAACTTAACTGTTGTAGCTGGTGTAGAATTTGACTAGTTTATAGTATCTTGTTTTTAATACGAAATATCAACGCAACTATGAAATGTCCTTTTAAAACAACTTCTAAGGCCCTCATCAGTATCTTTGATCAGTTCCTTTGATATCACTAATGAAACACTTTTTCCAAACATCAAAAAGGTAAGTTCTAACTATCATATTAATCTTTGTTGTTATGGCTGCATTCTAAATTTTTCACTACCTCAACTCAATTCTAAAATGTATCTAAATACACAATAGTTTCTAGAATTTAGTTAAAAAGCTAGAAAATAAATTCAGAAACAAAAACAGTCCATTATCTTGTCATTGGAAAGACATTTAAATTTGGTTCTGTACGAACAAATGTGAGAACTGAATACGAATCTTTACGCAAATAGGAATATTGTCCGTACGTTTGTTCGTACGTACGAACAGATCTTCGGACTGTATACATTTGAAAAATATTCAAGACATCTAAGACAGCCCGAACTATTCGTACGTACGAACAAATGTGAGAACTGAAAAAGAATCTGTATGCATTTGGAATATTGTTGATATGTACGAACAAATCCGGGGACTGTATGCATATAAAAAGTGTTCAGATGTCCAAACAATTACTGAAATAGCCTTTTTCAGTTTCTCACAAGTGTTCGTATGTACGAACAATATTCCAAATTACATAACGATTATTTTCAGTTCTCTTGAGACTGTATGCATTTGAAAAATGTTCAAGACGTCTGTACAAATTCCATACGTACGAACAAATGTGAGAACTCGCTAAGAATCTTTATGCAAAATGAAATATTTTTATAACCAAGATTTCCTAAATATGCCAACTTTAAGGTATGACAATGTTTAATGAATAAATGTGAGAAGTTTCAGCCTTATTTGCTCAACGGAGACTTCACAAATGACATTTTTGTACGGTTATCCAAACCGGTTTCAAACATCATCCTTTCGGCTATTTTCCACAACACAGTACGCAGAAGTTTTTAGCAATATTTCAAGAAACGCGTCAAAATTTAAAATAAAACTGTTCTTACGAAATGACGAATAGTAGTGCCATTAAGAGTGATTTTCTTTACTCTTTTACAGAACTGCCACTATAAGGCCAGTTACACCTCAATTTTCACTTTCTTTTGAGTAGTGAAAAGCTTCTTTGCAATATGATATATAAACGATAAGTCCCCATTATAGGCGGTGCCTTTATTCATATTATAGACATATTTGTTTAATAACGTCAACAAACCTGTTTTCGTTTTGAAAATGTCTCTGTGGGCCAATAGCGATACGGTAGCCGAGAATGAAAGCTTGTTAATTGTTCATAGCCTATTGAACAATGAAATATGTAATAAAACAAGAACAACTATTACCCCTATTATTAAACGTTGTGCACTTAGAAAACGTAATGAAATTGAAACCTCCGTCAATAATTCCAAGTTGATATAATTATACATGTATGTTTAGAAATTGAAAAGCCCAATAACTGTTATTCAGCCAATGTACGAAAGGGCTTTGTATACCTTTATATTTTTTACACTTAGATTAATGACTCTGAGTCATAATATAAAGATGACTATATTTGTTGTTATTGTTTTACCGGTACTTAAAATTGGTGTTAAATAAATTCCCTCTTCCCAAGTTTTTAAGTAGACCTCTAAGATCCTAGTTATTTATGAGCGGCACATCTCGTGATATGATAAGCCGAACCATAACGATTTGCAACACTCGCTAAAAATATCTGATAGTGATCGATATTTAGCTAGACGATCTAAGGGAGACAACAATGTAATGCGTTGATCTCGATAAACAAGGAAAGATAATGCAATCGATTTTTACCCAATTCTTCAGTATGTGACTCAACAGAACGGAATTTAATTGAACTTAACATAATGAAAGATGTTAATAAAAATAAAACTAGTAGACTGAACAAGAGCTAGTACTCTAAGACATGGGCATTAAATATAATTTGTAATGTCCCTGAATGTAAAAATACAATGAGTAGTCAGTATGATTTGATATAATAGTACATGCCCATAACAGGAACTGAAAAGCCCAACAGCAAAATTTCTGCCTTGAATAAAATCGACTTAATTGAATAACGACCATTTTGGGGCAATATATAAAACCTTTCTGAAAAGAACTGAATTTACATATTTTAACATTTTATTATATTAACAATATTGAATCATAAAAATATCAAAAACGTGATTGTTGACATATTTCAACAACATTACCATGAAATCTTGATTTGATATTTTTAGAATGTTGTTTAAGGTCTTCTGAAACATATAATTTATTTACATATAAGGCCATTGAAAAAAACTGCAATTACCAATTAAAAAGAACATATTTATTTCGTCAAATACTGTAATATAGTACGAATTGTACCGATGTCAGACCTGGGCAAATACACTTAGGATTTAACGAGGTGTAATTATTTGATTTCTATCATGTTTTATTTTTCTACAACATTTGGACCATGGAATAATTGATAATTTCATACATTTAAGTGGTTTTCTTTTAAGCAGAAATTAAACATTCCATTCCGAAAGCTATTTTGTCGCAATAATGTTAATTATTTACAATACATTACAAAATACCTTTTTTGAAAACTATTTTCTGACATACCAGACTAGTGTTATAAGTAACAGAAATAGTTACATTGAGACGTATAAATTTCATTTGACAGCCTTTCAGAATATTTATCTGGTTATTTAGAATGGAATGTACGTATAATTCCTTTAAGCTAGTTACTGGCAAAATATGGTCAAGCAAAATGCTTAAGATTCTTCTATTAATTTGAACAAACACTAAGCTGAGCTTTCCATGGAAGTCTAGTTCTACAATAAACGTTATGCATTTTCTTTACAATTCTTATATAATAAATGCAAATTGCTTGAACAATACCCCAAGTATGTATTTATATGCAATGTTGTCATCAGTTATGTAAACAACCAATATTATGAACCCATAATCTCTATCAGTCCCAAACGACTGACAATATTTTCATTTCAAGGTTGACCTGAATTAAGGATAAGTATGAAATTCATTTTGATTAGCAAAGAATTCCATTTATGCCAACTAATTGTATTGTATCTTTAAACCCATTATGTGTTGTCGTTGAAATATTTTACTTCTTCCAAAATCGTAGCTCAGTGTTTTATTAATAATTGAGCCGTACCATGAGAAAACCAAGATAGTGACTTTGCGACCACCATGGATCCAGACCAGCCTGCGCAGTCTAGTCAGGATCCATGCCATTCGCTTTCAGAGCCTATAGCAATTAGGTTGCGCAGGCTGGTCTGGATCCATGCTGGTCGCCAACCCACTAGTATGTTGGTTTTCTCATGGCACGGCTCATATTGTTTTTTTCTAGACAATTTGTTTTTCGTTGTGTTTGGCTTAGCTTCCTTTTAAGTAGTTTCATTGCAGCATATATGTATTTAGATGATAACATAAACGTTAATTTGTAAATATGTGTTCGTGGTCATGCGCAGCAAAACATACAGCAAAGCATTGTCTACAAACTAAATACCAAAATAAACTATTAATTACTCTGTATAGGCAGGTGATTATTTTTAATTATGTTCTAAATTCGTGCGAAAGATATTAAGATATTAAGATCTTAATGTGTGCCGCCCCAAGGTAGGGATTAATGTGTTCTTAACACTGAACACCACTAAATCCGGCTGTTCTTTAATTAATATGAAATACACTTATTTTATGAAGGTTTTTCGACATTTTCTAGCATATCAGATTTTCAGAAGCTTATATTCCCATAGGAAACTATAACGCTACTTTAGAAAAACAAAAAGAAAAGGGGTGTTAACTTTTATATAAAAAATACAGTTTGTTAAATACAACCTTCTAAATTTACTCCTTTTCGCTTCTTTCAGTTTCCCTTTTCGAAGCATTAAATTCTTACGCCCTTTTTTACCTAAAGTATTGGCACTATTTATATTTGGAATACCTGTGACTAGACCCGCAAAGGGTTACGTTTGTTTTGTTTGTGATTAGCCTTGAATCAAGTCCTGATAATGACGTCTATCTCATGAAATTGGAATTTATTGAAGGTAGAATATTGCAAACTCTATCTAAAGTCTAGCGCCACTGATACTACAAATACTCGAGATATTAGTTAGGGTGCTATTATGCAGGTATTTCACACAGGTCAGTGATAAAATTAATTCTTTTTATTCTAAAATTGTGAATAAACAGAAGAATTGTTTTCGGACAGAACATAGTAAAACAGAATACTTAAAATAGTATTGATGTTCATAAAGAGTTTACATAAGTCAACAACATTCAGTTCCAACATAGATTTTAGACGTGCGCATTGCGATATGTACATAGTGCTATTGTGATAGAGGTTCTAAAAAGCTACCAGTGATGACGTCATTTTACAGCTTGTAACTAAAGCTGGGGCAGATTGACTGGAATGGTTTTTCATGGGAACAGTAAAAGATTTTTATGTTATATATCTACATCACTTTTTGTTACATGCAGCTCTTAATTGTACTAAATTGTCTGATCGAAGCGAAGAGAAAGTGAATGTTTCGGTTTAGTTTATATCTTTATATAGGTGTCTTCCAGATACACACATAAACACCAAGATAAACAGCATTATGCTATTAAAACAATCTATTGCAGCAAATGTATAGCCATTCTAAATATACAGAATTATAAGACATGATAACACAACAACAATTTATATAATCTATATATTTATTGTTAAAAACAAGAACAATGATAAATGAAGATATGAAACGAATGAATAGATAAAACTGAAATGATTTCCAGTTAATAACGGAGGTTGCCCAATATAACTAAGAGGAACAACATCAGTGATTAAGTCACTTTACAATGTACTATCAGGATTGAATGTTTGTAAATAAATGTACTCGTAATACGAAAAAAGTACTGATAACCTAGACTGAGTTTCACTCTGTATCCATTCACGTTTGATCTAATAAAAGTGGATTAAGAGTGAAGAATATATAGCCAGTTCTTAAAAAGTAATAATGTTAACCTGGTGTAACAATGTGCGATTGACAGCAATGAATTAAAAGTAATAACTATATTTGCGAGTAAACCATAGATTGCCACATAAGTAATACTAGTTCACTATACAAATACACATTGTGACTAGAAAAAACTAACAAAACATGATGACATGTTTTAGCAGTATGATGCCGAAATGCAGAATTACAGAATATAAAACTCAGCTTTTCAGTGTCGCTATGAGACGTGTAAGAATGATGTATATTTCAAAAGATCTAGTAAACAAAGATGTACGTAACTCATCATATGCATTAAAATGTAAACTTATATGAGACTAAATTTCCACAGCTTCGCGAAACTTACACTTTCTATCCTCGAAAGGTAAATTTTCAAATGCGTAATGGAGCTACTCCGCACCTAAATTTACTCATTGTAGACCTATTAGTTAGAGAGCTTAGAGCTCAAAATTGGCCGAAACGTTCAGATAATTCTACAAGCAAACCGCTTTGCATACTTATAGTTTGACACATTGCCTTTAATATTTGATCGAGACCCCAACATCAAAATCAATATGGCGGCCAAAATTCAAGATGGCCGCCGCATGGCTACCAAGCCTTATGACAATTTCACAAATTTTGTAAAAAGTGTGTTAGAATATGGAAAGTAAGGTTATTTCATGTTTTTATATTGATTAATATTGCAAACGTGTTGGACTACATGCCCAAATAAGGTTTTTGCCGGAAATATCAATTTTTGTATATAAAATATGCGCATTTATAATGGTAAAATGGGCGGAAAATTGTCATTGTTTTTTATCAACACGTTGAATCTACTTTTTCAAGACGATTTAGCAACAAAGTATTACCAAAACTGTTTTATAATCTTATTTTATTTATGGTTTATTCGTTTTACCTGTAATATGGATATTTTTTTTTTGCATAATTATGGAATAAAGGCAAGGCTAGGTGGGTTGGGTAAATTGACCCTCTGTAAATTCACTTAACATGTACATTAATTTTATATCATTTTAAACATTTTACGAATGAATTTGTGATTATATGAACTGCATTATATGACAATATTTTGTAAACACATCATTGAATATAAAATCAATATGTAGCATACTTTACTCAAGTTACGTTACCTTTTAACTTGTTTTATTATCTCAAATAATTAGAATGATTTTTAAATTTAGGCAGATCTTAAATACAAAACACTATGAATTTTGCTGCAAAACATGAACAAAACGTTTTAAGAGCATAATTATATTTGTTTGTCATTGGTTTAGTTTGAGGAAAGACTATACGCAACTTTTTTTTACATATTTTACATTACCATTTTACTACATTTATTCTACCGTATCATTATGTTCATAATATAAGATATATATAAAAAAATGTTGCTGTGCATTTAGTTGATACTGTAGGTATGAAATATACAAACGTATTTGTCACGTATTGCAGTTTTTCATCTGACAACACTTTAAAATACGTTACCTTTATATCTGGTTTTATTTTGAAAAAATATATAGAACAAGAGCTCGTCGAACACGAAATGCCCCCCTTGGTGCATTCCGTAATTGCACAAGGAACAGAAATTATATGATCACTGTAAACAAACGTTCTACCATTCTGGTTGAATCTGACCTTGACCTTTAACCTATTAACCTAACAAGAGATTACAGAGTGATCTTGGCGCCATCCACTGGGCCATTTTTGAATGTTCCAAATTTCAAGACTAGCTCAAGGTCAACATCAATGTCAAATTTCATTTCGGTACAAAACAATGCGTATGCGGTCCAAATTTGGTAGCTGTGGCTTGAGAAATGTAAAAGCAGGTCACTAGATCAATTTCAAGGTCAAAGTTCATTTCGGTAGACAAAACTATGCATGTGCTTCAAATTTGGAGGCCGTAGCTTGAGAAATGTGAAAGTAGGTAATAGATAACAATCAATGTCAAATTTCAATTCAGAACACAACAAGAGTGCCGCCAAGCGGGCAATATACGCCCGAAGGGTTACACCAGAGGATGGGAGCAAAATTTAAAGAACTTGACTGTTGAAGCCCAAAGGACAGGAACAACAAAAAGAAGAAATTCCAAAAAAAATTCTAAGTCCACAAAAAAAATCTTACCAGGTAAAGTTATGCCAAAATACATCTAAAAATTGGATGTACCATCCATGTTGTACTACAGAAAAGTGGTCTCTGTTTTTCCCTATGGCCAATAATAAAAAAAGTTTCAAAATAAACTATTTATAGTAACAAACAAGAGGGCCATGAAGGCCCTGTATCGCTCACCTGACCTATTGACCTAAAGATCATCAAGATTAAGATTCTGACCAAGTTTCATTAAGATATGGTCTAGAGTGTTAACTAGCTTTTCCTTTGATTTGACCTGGTGACCTAGTTTTTGATCCTACATAACCCAGATTCGAATTTGACCTAAAGATTATCAAGGTTAACATTCTGACCAAGTTTCAGGAAGATACAGTCATAAATGTGGCCTCTAGAGTGTTAACAAGCTTTTCTTTTGATTTGACCTGGTGACCTAGTTTTTGACCCCACCTGGCCCAGATTTAAACTTGACCTAAAGATCATCAACATTAACATTCAAACCAAGTTTCATTAAGATACGTTCATAAATGTGGCTTATATAGTGTCAGCTAGGTTTTCCTTTGATTTGACCTGGTGACCTAGTTTTTGGCCCCATTTGACTCAGATTTAAAGTTTACCTAAAGATCACCAAGATTAACATTCCGATTAGGTTTCATTAAGATATGGTCATAAATGTAGCCTCTAAAGTGCTAACTAACTTTTCCTTTGATTTGACCCGGTGACCTAGTTTTTGATCCCACATGACCCAGACTCAAACTAGACCTAAAGATCATCAAGATTAACATTCTGACTAAGTTTCATGAAAATACAGTCATAAATGTGGCCCCTAGAGTGTTAACAAGCTTTTCCTTTGATTTGACCTGGTGACCTAGTTTTTGAACCCAGATAAACAAATATATCAAAATCGTCCAAGATTTTATTGAGGGTAACATTCTGACTAAGTTTCATTAAGATTAGACCAAAACTGTGACCTCTAGAGTGTTAAAAAGCTTTTCGTTTGATTTGACCTGGTGACCTAGTTTTTGACCCCAGATGACCCAGATTTAAACCTGACCTAAAGATCATCAAGATTAACATTCTGACCAAGTTTCATTAAGATATGGTCATAAATGTGACCTCTAGAGTGTTAACTAGCTTTTCCTTTGATTTGACCTGGTGACCTAGTTTTTGACCCTACATGATCCAGATACAAATTGGACCTAAAGATCATCAAGATTAACATTCTGACCAAGTTTCATGAAGATACAGTCATAATTGTGGCCTCTACAGTGTTAACAAGCTTTTCCTTTGATTTGACGTGGTGACCTAGTTTTTGACCCTAGATGACTGAATATCAAACTCCTCCAAGATTTTATTGAGGGTAACATTCTGACCAAGTTTCATTAAGAGGGCCAAAACTGTGACCTCTAGAGTGTTAACAAGCTTTTCCTTTGGTTTGACCTGGTGACCTAGTTTTTGACCCCAGATGACCCAATATCGAACTTGTCCACGATTATATTGAGGGTAACATTCTGACCAAGTTTCATTAAGATTTGGCCAAAATTGTGACCTCAAGAGTGTTAACAAGCTTTTCCTTTGATTTGACCTGGTGACCTAGTTTTTGACCTCAGATGACCCAATATCGAACTCGTCCAAGATTTTATTGAGGGTAACATTCTGACCAAGTTTCATTAAGATTGGGCCAAAATTTTGACCTCTAGAGTGTTAACAGTCAAATTGTTGATGACGGATGGACGGACGACGGACGGACGGACGACGACGGACGACGGACAAAGGGCGATCACAAAAGCTCACCTTGAGCACTTCGTGCTCAGGTGAGCTAAAAAGGGAAGTAATACAAAAAAAAAATTATTGTAAGAGAACATATAAGGGATCTGCCAAAAAAAACAAACAATGGCACTGCAATGCAGAGCAATATACACAAAGCAAAGTCATATATGACCTTTGACCCCTAAGTGTGACCTTGACCTTGAAGCGAGTCATCCGGAACATGCGCTCTGCATGTCGTCTCAGTGTGGTGAATATTTGTGCCAAGTTTCTTTGAAATCCTTCAAGCAGTTCAAGAGTTACAGAGCGGACACGAAACACACTCATATGACCTTTTACCCCTAAGTGTGACCTTGACCTTGAAGCTAGTCATCCGAAGCAAGTGCTCTGCACGTCGTCTCAGTGTGGTGAACATTTGTGCCAAGTTTCTTTGAAATCCTCCAAGCAGTTCAAGAGTATCAGAGCGGACACGAAACACATTCATATGACCTTTTACCCCTAAGTGTGACCTTGACCTTGAAGCTAGTCATCCAAAACAAGCGCTCTGCACGTCGTCTCCATGTGGTGAACATTTGTGTCAAGTTTCTTTGAAATCCTTCAACGGGTTCAAGAGTAACAGAGCAGACACGAAATTGCTAACGGACGTTCCTACATATGGATACTTATGTGGCTATTCTTTTGTTCTCTCTATTGTTCTTTTAGCGACGTAAGAGAAAAATAGCCACATAAAGCCTTACGGAATGAATGACATCAAACAAAAAGTACAGTTACCTATTGTTCCTATAGCCACCTAAGTATGCAAATATGAGCTCGGACGGACGGACAGACGGATAGACAGACGGACACCGGCGTCATAACATAATACGTTCCTTTGGGCGTATAAAAATATGCATGTGGTTCAAATTTGAAGGCTGTAGCTTGAGAAATGTGAAAGTAGGTCACTAGGTCAAAATCAAGGTCAAATTTTATTTCGGGACACAAAACTATGCAAGTGGTCCAAATTTGAAGCCTGTACCTTCAGAAATGTGAAAGTATGTCACTAGGTCAATCTCAAGATCAAAGTTCATTTCAGTACACAAAACTATGCTTGTGGTTCAAATTTGAAGGCTGTAGCTTGAGAAATGTGAAAGTAGGTCACTAGGTCAAAATCAAGGTCAAATTTTATTTTGGTAGAAAAAACTATGCATGTGGTCCAAATTTGAAGCCTGTACCTTCAAAAATGTGAAAATAGGTCACTATGTCAATAACAAGGTCAAAGTTTTTTTCGGTACACAAACCTTTGCATGTGGTCCAAATTTAAAGGCTGTAGCTACAGAAATGTGAAAGTAGGTCACTAGCTCAAGATCATGTCTGGGTCAACTCATGTCAAGGTTCATCTTGCCACTCAAAACTATACATGTGGTCCAAATTTGAATGATGTAAGTTATGGACATGAAGATTCTAAGTTTTTCCCTATATAAGTCTATATGAACCATATAACCCCTGGGGCGGGGCCATATTTGACCCTAGAGGGATAATTTGAACAAACTTGGTAGAGAACCACTAAATGATGCTACATTACAAAATATCAAAGCCATAGTCTTTGTAGTTTGGACAAGAAGATTTTCAAAGTTTTTCCCTATATAAGTCTATGTAAACCATGTGACCCCCAGGGCGGAGCCATATTTGACCCTAGGGGGATAATTTGAACAATCTTATTAGAGGACCACTAGATGATGTCATATACAAAATATCAAAGCCCTATGCCCTGTGGTTTTGGACAAGAGGTTTTTCAAAGTTTTTTTCTATATAAGTCTTTATAAACCATGTGACCCCCGGGGTGGGGCCATGTTTGACCCCAGGGAAATAATCTGAACAATCTTAGTAGAGGTTAGTAGAGGACCACTAGATTTTGCTACATACCAAATAAGTGTACCTAGGCCCTATGGTTTTGGACAAGATCAGAAACCGTTTAACTGTTCCTGGCCAATGTGACCTTGACCTTTGACCTAATGACCTCAAAATCAATAGGGGTCATCTACTTGTCATGGCCAACCTAACTATCAATTTTCCTGACACTAGGCCCAAGCGTTCTTGATTTTTTGCCTGGAAACTATTTTCATGTTGCTGTTCACTGTGACCTTGACCTTTGATATACTGACCTCAAAATCAATAGGGGTCATCTGCTGGTCATGATCAACCTCCCTATCAACTTTCATGACCCTAGGCCTAAGCGTTCTTGAGTTATCATCCGGAAGCCGTTTTATTGTTCAGGGTAACTGTGATCAGACCTTTAACATACTGACCTCAAAATCAATAGGGGTCATCTGCTGCTCATTACCAACCTCCCTATCAACTTTCATGATCCTAGGCCCAAGTGTTCTTGAGTTATCATCCGGAAACCATTTTACTATTCAGGGTCACTGTGACCTTGACCTTTGACATACAGACCTCAAAATCAATAGGGGTCATCTGCTGGTGATGACCAACCTCCCTATCAACTTTCATGATCCTAGGCCCAAACATTCTTGAGTTATCATCCGGAAACGGATTGGTCTACATTCCAACCGACCGACCGACATCTGCAATACAATATACCCCTCCTTCTTCGAATGGGGGGCATAAAAAAAAGATATTTACTGATATCAATATATTAGGAATGACTAAATAGTAAGGTGAAATAAGAAATAAGCTGCCAGCCAGGCAAACGTTTCTAATAGCCATATAATTATGTACAAGGGGTGATCCAAAATCGCATGACCATTCTATTTAGAAATATACCACACTGAAAATTGTGAAGTATATATTTTCACTTTCTATTTATTGTCTGCATGAGAATAGAATTTAGCAGTTCCGTCAAATTACATTTTCTTGTAAGAGTAACAAGTAAAAGCTGAGGTGGGGCAACCAAAAACAGTGTAAGTTCCACTGGAATTCAAATGCACAAATATACTAAGTATCTGCTGGGGCACATTTGTGTAAGTAAGTTCACTGACTGGTTATTTCAATATGTAATACATACAGAATTTCCACTTTATAAGCTTGTCTTCACAGAAATTATAAAACTATATATAATTTTGTACAAAGCTTATCAAAACTTTAAACAAGAGGGCCATGATGGCCCTATATCGCTCACCTGTTATCATTGCACTTGAGGACAAGAAGGTCCTCAGAAAAAATATCTAAATCCAAAGGACAGGAACAACAAAGGGAAGAATTTAAACAAAAAGAAAAAAAATTCTTATAAGGTATAGATGTGTCAAAATACACCTAAAAATTGGAGGTACCATCCATGTTGTACCACAGAAAAGTGGTCTCGGTTTTTCCCTACGGCTAATAATAAAAGTGTTACTAAAAATAAGCTATTTATAGTAACGAAAAAGGGAAGTAATCAAAAAAAATATATTGTAAGTGAACAAAAGAAAGATCTGCCAAATAAATCTGTTGACATAAGTCAAATTTCAGATCAGTATCTTCATTAGTTACGGAGATATACCCATTTTAATTTGAAATAAAGGGAGGTAATTTGACATAAAATCAGTCCATAGTTATCTACCCTGATTGTCTCACTCCAACTAATAACAATAATGAAATTTCGAATACGTCCTATAAGTACTTACTGATATAAATCCATTTTGATTACAATCAGGGGAGGTAATCAGATATAAAATAACTCTGGAACCTACGATTGGATCTGATTTGTCATAGAATCCAAGATTTATTGTTGTTGAAGACATTTTTGATGTTTGTATCAAACAAAACCCTAAATGAAGCCAAAACAGCCAATTTTGGACCTTTAAGGGGCCATAACTCCGGAACCCATGATGGAATCTGGCCAGTTCAAGGAAGGAAGCAAGATCTTGTGGTGATACAAGTTGTGTGCAAGTTTGGTTAAAATCAAATCATAAATGAAGCTGCTATTGTGCAGACAAGGTCAAAATAGCTAATTTTGGCCCTTTCAGGGGCCATAACTCTGGAACCTATTATGGGATCTGGCCGGTTCAAGAAAAGAATCGAGATCTTATAGTGACACAAGTATTGTGCAAGTCTGATTAAATTCAAATCATAAATGAAGCTGCTATTGTGCAGACAAGGTCAAAATAGCTAATTCTGGCCCATTCAGGGGCCATAACTCTGGAACCCAGGAAGGAATCTTGCCAGTTCAAGAAAGGAACCAAGATCTTATGGTGATACAAGTTGTGTGCAAGTTTGGTTAAAATAAAATCATAAATGAAGCTGCTATTGTGCAGACAATGTCAAAATAGCTAATTCTGGCCCTTTCAGGGGCCATAACTCTGGAACTCATGATGGAATCTCGCCAGTTCAAGAAAGGAACCAAGATCTTATGGTGATACAAGTTATGTGCCAGTTTGGTAAAAATCAAATCATAAATAAAGCTGCTAATGTGCAGACAAGGTCAAAATAGCTAATTTTGGCCCTTTCAGGGGCCATAACTCTGGAACCCATAACGGGATCTGGCCAGTTCAAGAAAGAAACCGTGATCTTATGGTGATACAAGTTGTGTGCAAGTTTGGTTAAAATAAAATCATAAATGAAACCACTATCGTGCAGACAAGAAATTGTTGACGCACGGACGGACTGACGACGGACAACGGACGAAGGACGATCACAAAAGCTCACCTTGTCACTATGTGACAGGTGAGCTAAAAATAAGACGTCAAATCTCTGAAAATACATAACATGACAGAAATTACAATGGCAGTACAATACTCTTCCCTATGTTTTCAAACCTTACCTATTTCTGATTTTAATAGCGCTGTCAATATTAGGTACACACGCTTTAAATTTTGTAAATAAATGAAATAAATTTTGCATATTTTAGAAGAGCTTTTTAGTATATATTTTCATTTTGGAGTTAACGAAAGTCTACGTTATTCTGGATC